>NW_022103897.1:3289698-3290805 GCF_000313985.2 Echinops telfairi | reverse complement strand
GTCATGCCCCATCAGCAAATGAAGATCCCCATGGCTCCACTTCCACAGGCTTTACCAGACTCACGTCACCATGGTTGACTCCACTTTGAGAAAGCAGCTTCTCCTCAGTCACAATTTGAGTGCCTTTAGACTTGGGGTTCCCTCTGTAGGCACTATCTCTAACATGTTCAGCAAAGTTTCTCAGTGTCATAATGAGAAATATGTCATGACATAGTCACTACATAGGAAAAAATTAAAAATGTTTTGACGCACACACACACACACAAACTTTGAAGGCTATGATAAGGTATGGGGTATGGGAAGGGAAGGACCCCCCAAAAAAAGAATTCCAAAGAGCCACATATGCGGAGAGTTTACTGGGGTACTGTCCTTGTCCCTATGTGATGAGCTGTGAAACCGTGCAGTTTTCTTTTTCTTTGTATGTTTTAGACCCCACAAATAGAAGGGAAAATTCATGAAATAAAAAGAGAGAGATAAGAGTCTTTTAAAATCTTTTAAAACTTGCCAGTTTACTTAACCATCAGATTTAAACATTGGTCTGAGTTCATGACCTAGTCCATGGGGCCTAGGGTTGTTGAAAACTTGTGAACGGACCCATGGTCGAAAGGCGAGGTGGCCAATGGGCACCCTGCTGAGGCCAAGTGAAGCGGCCCACATTGAATTGACTAGAACCCAACCAGAAGAAGATAAGGTTTTTGAGCCTGAAATTGGCGCATATTACCACTGACTTTATGGTCAGCCTGTCCTGATTTGCTCTTGTTTGTGGATGTAGACTCACAAGTTTCCAACTAGAATGAAGATGCTTTACATCAAAGAACATGCTTCTCCCCTCAGAGCACTAGGTTGATAGAAGTGGGCAATATAGAAATTTGATACCCTAAATTGGAGGGATAAAGGAATGAAGTGGCTGGCTTTCAGACTGTCAAAGGGGGGGAACTATGTTCATTGAATTATAGGATTATGGTGTAGGTGTTCACATAACTCCAGTTGTTAAGTTTAGAATAATTTTGTTTTGTTCACACACAAAATATTATGTTTAAATGAATCTGATACATTTTGCGTTATTAGTTTTATCCTGTTAGGTACAAATATAATTTTACTATTGTT
>NW_022103897.1:3286727-3288009 GCF_000313985.2 Echinops telfairi | reverse complement strand
TATATAAAGGTCAAGATTATTC
Organism: Echinops telfairi; assembly: GCF_000313985.2. Classification (NCBI taxonomy): domain Eukaryota; kingdom Metazoa; phylum Chordata; class Mammalia; order Afrosoricida; family Tenrecidae; genus Echinops; species Echinops telfairi. The sequence goes on along the minus strand of NW_022103897.1, from coordinate 3,287,987 downwards.
CTGGGAACAAAATATTAAATTAATTCATTTGGTGAGCATTTATTGAAATCTCACTAGATTGCAAGACATAGAATCTTACCCAGGGTGGTGATTAGAAAGGCAATTGAAAAGAAAATGAATAAATTAAAAATGGAGGGTAGAAAATAAAATATATGTTGAGTTCAAGAAAGGTAGAGGTAGCTTTTGAGTTGAGACTCAAAAGAGGAGAAAGAGGCAGTCAATGAAGATCTCAGGAAAAAGCTTTCTAAGCAGGATTGACTATGGTGTTACCTTCAATTTTCTGCAGCATGACACCTCCTCATAACTCTAGGAGGGAGACAAAGTTTACCTTTACATCAAACACCACTGAAGGTCAGAAGGACTTCTCTGTCTTTGTAAAATCTTACATCCAGAGCTCTACATCTGATTGTGTTTAAGAAAATTGTTCAATTATTCTCCATTATAAAAGTCAAACAAAGATTTTAACTTCCTTTTCCTTTTTATGCATGATTTTAACCTAAATAAATTTAGGTAGGAGATTGTCTTGAAAAAGAAAAAGTCATCCCACTAGTGCACAGTAATAAAGATACCATGAATAAATTGACTTGAACCTAAACAAATGGCTTAATAATAAACTAAGCTTAATTCAACCAATGTCGATTGTGGTAGTTAAATAATCTGGTGTCAATTTGGGAAGAGAGGATTAAGAGTGAAGAGGTGGAGTCTAGTCTATCATAGCCAGTGAGGCCTCTGTGTGGGAACGGCCTTCTCATGAGGATTCTGGGAACTCCTTTACTTCCTCCTTGGAGGTGGAAGACACTTTCTCTCTCTTAGCTCACTCCCTGGGAGACTTTTCAGCTGACAAGACACATGGAACTACCATAGTGCCCTGAGATGGAGGGAGGAGCCACGTGGAGACCACTTCCAGTGCTGAGATGCTTAAAACACTGCTGGATCCACAAGACTTCCAACCCACTGGCCTGTGATCCTCCTGCATTCAGCCTCATTGCATGTATTTCGTGAGTCTGAAGAGGACTTTATATATTTGTATTGGACAAATTGGTTCGTATTGGATTTAAGGACTTGATCTGGATTGGGCTGGTATGTTTGCTCAATATTCAATTGCTCTTGTATATAAAGCTCTTTATTATTCACATATGAGAGTCTCCATGAATTTGTTTCTCTAGTCTACCCAGATTAACCCATCCATAATTACTTTAGTTGTGGGAAATCATAATCTCAAAACACTTGAAAATATTTAGCAAAAGTTCTTTTCCAGAA
>NW_022103897.1:3282877-3285681 GCF_000313985.2 Echinops telfairi | reverse complement strand
CCAGATTATATCCTGATAACCTCCCTTGGAGGTGCAACCAAGATATATAGCTCTCTGGAGGCAGGCCTCTCTCTCACTTTATCTCTCTGCCTTGACCTTCTTGCTTGCTGGCCACCCTGAGAGCTGCTGGAGTTCTTCCCTGTTTCCACAGACTTTGGATCCACAGGACTTTGCACCTACCGGCCTGTGATATTCTTGCATTCCTAATCATTGCATATGATTGTGTGAGTCTGAAGAGGGATTCATGAACCAGTATCAGACTTATGGACTTGAGTTATACTGGGCTGGGATGTTTTCTTTATATATAATTACATATTGATATAAAGTTCTTGTTTATACATATATGAGTATCCCTGGATTTGTTTTTCTAGTCAACCTGGCCTAACACCGTCATTTTCTGTTATTTTGTTACAGTAGGTCAAGAAAACTAAGATACATAGCAGCAATAATTCCCAGGGAAAAATCATTAATCTGATTGGTCATATTGACTAAGATAGGTCAAGCCAAATTTACAATGGATAATTTTATTATAATTTGAACATTCATGTTCACATGACTCTCACTTCTTATACACCCTTGAATGCGTTGGTCATTTCTCAAAAATTTACATCAGTAAAGAAGAAAATTGATGCTGTTAAGAAAACATTGAGAACCTGACATAGAAATGGTGTCAGCTCTTCTTAGAAAACTGGCATAACACACACTCTAACTCAGCTTTACAAGGACCTCTGCGTGCCATCCTGTCAGTAAACTTAGACATAATAAAGTGGTTCTATTTTTTAATTTTGCTTCTATTCTTTGCTTCTACTTTCCTTGTTTACTCTGTTAACAGCAAACATTCAAGTTCCCCTCCTGATTTTAATTCCATTTCGTGTCATGCAGAATTCCAACAAAATCATTAACAAGGGAGAGTGAAATCTGGAATATATTGAGGTTCAGATACTTAAAAATATCTAGGTTGTTGTTGTTGCTAGGTGTCATTTAATTGGCTCAGACTCATAGCGATCCTACAATCCTCTTAACTATGGTCTTACGTAAGCCTATCATTCCAGCCACTGTGTCAGTCCATCTCATGGAAAGTCTTATTCTTTTTCACTGTTCCTCTACTGTACCAAGCATGACATCTTTTCCAGGGACTGGTCTCTACTGATCACATATCCAAAATGCATCAGATGAAGTATCCTTGCTACTAAGGAGCCTTTTGGCTGGCTATCCTTCCCCCAGGGCAGATTTTTTTGTTCTGTTGGCAACCCAGGGTACTTTGAATATTCTTCAATAACACATTTATTCAAATGCATGAATTCTTTTTGGCTATCCTTTATTTATAATCCAGCTTTCAACTCCATATTAGGCGATATTATTATTCAGGACAGGTGAATTTTAGTACTCAAAGTGTCATATTTGTTCTTTAACACTTTAAAGAAATTTTGCACATAAGAAATTTTGTTTGCTACTTCCAAAAATGTTGATGGTGGATCCAAGTAAAATCAAATCTTTGACAATGGTAATTCTTTATCATGATGTTTTGTCAAGTGACACAGTTGCAAAGATTTTTATTTTCTTTCCATTAAGTTGTGAGCCATACCGAAGGTTGTAGTATTTGGTTTTCATTAATAAGTCCTTCAAGTTCTCAATACTGAAAGTCTAGCTTTTGTTATTTTCATATCGAAAGTTGTTAATAAGCCTTCCTCTAATATTGATGTCATAGTCATCTGCATTCATCGTTGTCTTCAGCCAGCTTCTCAGATTATTTGCTCAGTATTCAGATTGAATCCATATGGTGAAATGATGTATACATTATACACATCTTTCCTGATTTTAACCTATGAACAACTATGTGAACAACTGTATCTTGGTCTGTGTATAGGTTCCACATGAGCACAATGACGTAATCTTCAATTTCCATTCATCCCCTATTATCCATAGTTTGTTATCGTCTACATAGTCGAATGCCTTTGCAGCGCCAATAGAACACAAGTAAACATCTTTCTGGTATTCTCTGCTTTCATCCAAGAGCCACCTGACATCAGCAACGATAGCCCTCATGCCACATTTTTTTCTGCAGACAGCTTTAATTTCTGGCAGCTTTCTATGGGTGTTGTTTCAACTGCTGTTGAACTATTTTCAGAAGAAGTTTACTTGCAGGTGACATTAATGATATTGTTCAGTATGTCTGCCTTATATTTGCTAACCTTTTCTTGGAATGGATCAAATATGGGCCTCTTCCAGTGACTTAGCCAGAGAGCTCTCTTTAAAATCTCTTGGAATCGACTTTGGTGCTTCCAGTGCTCCATTAACTTGTTGAAACATTTCAATTTCAGGCAGGGTAAAAAAAAAAGCAAAAGCATTTCGATTTGTATCATCAATTGAAGTAACCTTGTTTTCTGCTAACGCACTCAGTATAGCTCTTCTTTCGACTGTTGATTCTTTAGCATATGCCATCTCTTCTTATGGTTGCATGCTGACTTTGGGTGTGTGGGTGTGCCCCCTTGTATTTCTTCCATCTTGTTTCAATGATTCCTATCGCAGTCAATATATAGAACATTTCAATATTGCAAATTGAAGCTTCAATTTTTTTCTTCAGTCCTTTCAGCTTAAGAAATACTTTGGATTTTTTAATGCCAGGTCTTGGCACATTGCACTATGTTTTATTTTTGTCTTCCCAAGCTGCTTTTTGAAATTTTCTGTTCAGCTTTAATTTCATCATTTCTTTCATTTTATTTCATTGTTAAATGTTAAAGGGGACATTTTAGAGTCTCTTCTGACATCCACTCTGTTCATTTTTTTTAATGACCTTTTGCTTA
>NW_022103897.1:3280275-3281379 GCF_000313985.2 Echinops telfairi | reverse complement strand
AAGCATACTGTTATCTTCAGTGTCCAGATAAAGAAAACAAAAATCAACTTCTGAAAAATAAAGTTGCCCTTCTTGGAATTCTTTTGTAAAAATTTTCAGTTACTTTTATTCCTTCTATGGTGAGAAAGTGAAGGTGAGTAATCAAAAGACAGCCTGGTGCTAGGTGAATATTGGAAACAATCTTTGTTCTACATCATAAACAACATTAAAACCACTCAAATACATAATTTAAACAAATGAGTAATACTGCACCAATCAGAAAATAATAATTCTGGAAAAACAACTCTAGTTATTAAAATATTAGTCTATATATACCATAGACATGGTGTTTAAAAGAATCGTAAAGCACATACAAACATCTCATCTACAGCTTACATGTCTTACCATCAGAGCAAAATTTACCTGGGGACTGCACATATGTAAATTCAACACACTATGTGGAGTGGAGAAGGTCTTTACTATAAATATGTGGAATTAAGAAGGATAATGTCTAATTTTATTTTTTTTAATTAACATAATTTTATGAGAATATTTTGAAATTCAGTAACAAATAAAACCCATATTAAAATGAAGATTTTAAATATTTTGAGAATTTAAAAATATAGGTTCAAAAATGATAGCTCTGGTGGTACAAAAGTGATTAATATTAGGGTTACATCTAGATTAAATAAGTCTAGCACCAATGAAACATACAACTTTCCTCAAGTTCTTTAATGTTTCCTTCCCTCCACTATGATGACCCCAATTCTACCTTACAAATCCAGCTAGACCAGAGCATGTACATGGGTACAGATAAGAGCTGGAAACACAGGGAATCCAGAACAGATAACCCCCTCAGACCAATAATGAGAGTAAAGATACCAAGAGGGTAAGGGTGGGGGAGAAAAGGGGAATGGATGACAATGATCTACACATAACCCCCTCCCAGAGGGACAGACAACAGAAAAGTGGGGGAAAGGAGACATTGGTCAGTTTAAGACATGAAAAAATAATAATAATTTATAAATTATCAAGGGTTCATGAGGGATGGTGAGGAGAGAGGGTAAAAAAGGAGGAGCTAATACCAAGGGTTCAAGTAGAAATAAAATGTTTTGAAAATGATGA
>NW_022103897.1:3274421-3276204 GCF_000313985.2 Echinops telfairi | reverse complement strand
AAACACAGGGAATCCAGGATAGATAAACCCCTCAGGACCAATAATGAGAGTAGTGATACCAGGACGGTAAAGGGAAGGTGAGAAAGGGGAAATGGGTCACAATGATCTACATATAATCCCCCCTCATGGGGACAGACAACAGAAAGTGGGTGAAGAAAATCATTCGTCAGTTTAAGACATGAAAAATAATAATAATTTATAAATTATCAAGGGTTCCGGAGGAAGGGAGTATGGAGCTGGGGAGGGAGGGAAAAAATGAGGTACCAATACCAAACAAGAACTCAAATAGAAAGAAAATGTTTTGAAAATGATGATGGCAGCAAATGTAAAAATGTGCTCGACAAAATGGATGTATGTAGGGATTGTGTTAAGAGCTGTATGAGCCCCCAATAAAATGATTTTTTAAAAAGAAGAAGTACAGACAGAATGCTCCAGAGAGACAAGGATTGTGAGACTTTGTCTCATATACTTTGGACATGTTATTAGGAGAGATCAACTCCTGGAGGACATCGTGCTTGATAAAGGGGAAGGACAACTAAAGAGAGGAAAACCCGCCAGTAGTTGGATTGACACAGGAGCTGCCATGATCGGCTCAAACATAAGAACAATCATGAGGATGGTGCATAACCTGGGGCTATTTCATTCTCTGTTACATAGGTTCACTAAAACTTGGAACTCCCTTGATGGCACCAAACAATAACAATGGACTTGGAAAAGAAAACTGAGATCATTTTTTTATTATCTTTTATTGGTTATTTATATAAAATATAACAAGAAAACTATGCTACAACAGTTTAATATTTTCAAAAGATATTTACACATCTTGAGGAGTGAAGGGGTTATTTGATAAGTACACTGTTTTTCTTTCCACATATATGCACATGCACGGTCTTTCAAATAATAATTTCACAAAGTTCTTGCCAAGAAAGGTTATGCTATAATAACCTGTCCTAACTCCAATCCTGTGATTTTAAACAAGAGGATTTTATTCTCTCATAGTCTTGGAGGACAGAAATCCAAATCAGGATATCTAAGCTAAGCTGAGATCTATCTTTGTCAGTGGCTGTAAGCATTTCTTGATTAGTCACAGGATCCTCACAAGGACGCTTCTTCCTGGGTAGTTTTTCAGATCTTTTCTCCTTTATATAAAACCTCATTTTGAAGTAATCAAGTTTAAGACCCATCCTACTCAGGAATGTCCTTATTAAGTTAAGCAAAGAAAATCCTATTTCCAGATAGGTTCACATGCATAGGTATAGAGTTTGGACCTCAGCATATCTCTTAGGGGACCAAATTCAACCCAAAATACAAACAGAATTTATTTTCTGCATAATATGTCTAGTTGAGAGATAATTGCTCGGGGATAGAGCTGGGTTTCTATTTTTAACAGACATACAATAGATAGTTTTATGAGTGAATTAAACATTTTCTCTTCTCATGGGATAAAAATTAAGAAAGAGACTTTAGAGATCACAAGAGCAAAGTGATATTTAAAGTTACCTTGGTATATATATAAAAAAACACCTCTTTCTAATAAAATCTTAGTATCTTATAATCACAAATGTCTCTAGCCTGTATCCACTGGTAGACACATTCAGGACTGTTTTCTCTGAAATCAGAATCTTTGGGGTGATATTTATTCTTACTCTATTCAGAATTGTAAAAGAGAGATTAATAATTGAATTAAACCCAGATGTGGCTATATGTCCTGCATGTTTACAAAGTTCCAACAAGGTCCTTTGCTTTGGCTATTTTAGCTGAGAGAAGGTAAAAATGATTGGAA
>NW_022103897.1:3271233-3272997 GCF_000313985.2 Echinops telfairi | reverse complement strand
GATAAGAAATGGAAATCATAGGGCCAGCTAATCCATTAGCATACTTTCTTGATCAGTAGCGTTGTTTTCACTGTGAGTCAGTAGGAATCCTGTGGTTTTCTTCCAGAGAAATGACGTGGAGGCCATGACGGACATCTTCCACTTTCATCGGGAAAAGGAAACAGCAACTAACTCCCCTCCAAACCTAAGCCCATTGCCACGAGGCAGAGGTCTGACATGCCTCCTTTCCAAATCTTCTTCACCCAATTCTGACACCAACTGTCCCACCCACAGCATTCTATTTCTCTGCTGGGTTCAGTAATTCATAACAGTGGCCACACAGAACCTACAGACAATACTCACATTTATGGGGATTTATTAGGGAAGTTAATAGGCTACCACAAGTCAGGATCAGAGGCATTATAAGGATACAGTCCTTTTGTATGCAGCACTTCTCAGCAAGGCTGGCAGGCACGTCTCTCTGGTCCTTGACCTCATAATCACATGGTTCCTTGGTCTCTGCCTCCATGGGCCAGGAGGTGTCTACCACTCTCCCATGAGGTCTTATCACTGTTCTTCTGCGAAAGCTCATCTTTTCTGTGAGGTTCAGAGACTCTTCTTTCTTGATGGTCAAGGAATTATTTTCCCTGTTTCTGAAATTACTCACTCTTATACCCAACAGACTGGCAACACTAGCCAATCCCTGTGTCCTCCACACCTTATTTACACACAAATAACATGCATTGAAGAGCCATATTAAGCAATTTTACTTCACCACGTGTTGCCTGGAAAGATATCTTTCTAAATGTTGAGTCAAGTCACCATTGAAAGAGTTATCTAGAAGTATGAGATTACAATAGGCATGAGGCGAGATTTTGACTGCGGTATCATGGATCACAATTGACTAAAATTAAATTTTATTTTGTTTTAATTTTGTTCACATGACTTCCTCGGTACTTTATTTGGTTTTTGTATTCCTCTTATGGTGCTAGTGAAAAAATCTTGACTTGGAAGATGTACACCCAGAATGCTCCTTAGACGCAAGGATAGTGAGAGTTTGTACTTTGGACATGTCATCAGCAGAGACCAGTCCCTGGAAAAAAGCATTATGCCTGCTACAGCAGACAGGCATTGTAAAAGATGCCTTGACATGGTGGTGGCTGCAACAATGGGCTCAAACATAAAAAAATTATGAGGATGGTGCAGGACCCTGCGGTGTTTTGCTTCCTTATACATAGGGTCCCTATGAGTCAGAACCAATCTGACGGCACCTAACAGCAATATATCTGTTTCATCCTATGTTAACTCTGCAAAACAACTTTCTGTATTTTCCTATGTAGGTGTTAAAAAATGGACACTTATGACACCTATTATTTACATATCACAGATGAGTTTTAGAGGTCAGGTTTAGGGACCTGAACTAGTCTTAATGACTTTCAGGCATAATCTGAATATCTGATTAACAATATGTTCAATACTGATGCCGTGCAGATTCCTTACCGTGACACTAAATAGTTTCAAAATGCAAAGGATTAAAATGTTTGTCTTTATACAGTTTTTCCATGCTGTCTCTTAGTGTCATACTGCTTATGTGTAGTCAGGCTCTACAAAGAATGTGACCTTTGTCAAGAATCCTTACCCTTTTGCTTTATTCCTGAGGAATTTTAAAGTCAAACTTGAGGTCCAACTTAAGTACTGAATAGACTCGTGTATAAGCCATTTTTTCATGATTTAAATTTTTTAAGTCATTTTATTGGGAGCTCTTACAGATACCATAGTAATCCA
>NW_022103897.1:3267925-3270149 GCF_000313985.2 Echinops telfairi | reverse complement strand
TCAGCTTTCTTCTCCGCATTTGCTTATGCACCTGCTTTTGTCTTCAGCATTTGTGTCGGGATAGGCTGATGTTATAAGCCGTTTTTTCAGCACATTTTAATGCAGTTTTTGTAGTAAAATTAGGTGCCTCGGCTGATACTCGGTTGGCTTATACTTAAGTATATACAGTAACTCCACATCAAGTTCCTACTCCCTTAGGATTTTCTTCTTATGCTTTAAGCTTTCCTTAGCTTTGTTTTTATTAATAATTTTATAATTATACTGGTTTATGTGTGAGGCTGTAAATTAACACAATGCTTTATGGGAAATGGTGGTATTTGAATTTATTTCAATGAGATATATACTTAACATTTTCAAGTACAACGTTTTATATTTTCTAGGCTAAAGCCTTTTCTCTCTTTGTTTACAAGGATTCAAAAAAAATCAAAAAGGCAAAATTTTCAGTTCTTAGATTCTATGAACCAGGTATATAATTTTAAACTAACACCATACTGTCTGATAATCAGAATCTGGGTCTTTGAAATTAAATTCTTTTAGTAAACAAGAGAGCAGCAAATATGAAAGGTACCTAATGTAAATTGATAGCATAAATTGGAGTCTTCACAAATATCTGCTTCTTTTTCTCTAATTCTCTGATGATAGGTCATCCCAATATCTACCACTTCAAATTCATAACACTGAAGGTTTTATTGTTACTAATAAAGAGAACATTGTTTTTTTGTTTTGATTCTTAATTTTTTGATGTGAGGTAAGGAGTTGTAGAGAAAACGGAAGGTCAACCATTTATGTCCTCATAGTTTGCCATGAACTATATGCGGTACTTTTCACTCAATAACTAATTTAAACATTCCAAAAGGGTCCCGTTCAAGTTTTTGGCAAACTTGGCTGAGTCAGTTTGTCAGATGTAATATTTCCCCTATAAGGAAAGCTAACATTGTGGAATCCTCAGAGGTGTGGCCTGCTTTTAATATATCAATAGATGCTGTAGACAAACTTGCTTGTTTCTCACTGGATCTAAATCCCGAACCTGGCTTGTCATTTGACCTGACAAGCTTGGAAGCCATCAGCAGCTTGTCATCTTACCTGCTGGACTTGGATTCATTCAGCACTGCACCAGTCTTGGATTCATCAACCTTGGCAACTGCACAAGTCAGGAAAATCCTTTAGTCTTTGACATTTGACCCATGAATTTGGAACTTACTTTTAGAATGATGTGAGTTATCTCTTTAATGTAAACATATATATATACAGGTATACAAATACATCCATATGTATATACACACATAAGCTGGGTTTGCTTCTCTAGATAAGACAGACTTGTCTAAGACAGACTCTATGGTATGAATTATGTGCGTTTTTCAAATTGAAACAAGTGAAGTTCAAGGAGGTATGAAACGTGTCCAAGTTTATCTAGCTAATAAGTAGCAGATTTGGGAATGGAATCTAGCTATATCCTTTTCTAAAGCCTTTTGCTCTTCTCTTCCCACCATCCAGCATTTTAAGTACCAGCACTTTCCGGCTTAAAAACATTAATTTAATCATCATAACATCCAGTGAGTGGGCATTAAGCAAAGCTGAAAGAGATTAAATGAATTACACAAAATCTTTTAGTTAATACTTAACAAATTCATAACTCAAACCAGATATTTTCCAACAATCAAACGTGTTCTTCATCTTACTAAAATTTTTTTTAAAAATACCCAAATTCCAAGGGACCCACTCATCATCTATTTAATGATATTTATTCACTTAATCTCTTCATTAAGATTGGTAATTCTTCATTTTACTTAGTTACAAAAGCTTATTGCAGCCTCGAAATGGCTTAGGTATTAATGGAATCCACATATGAGAAACTGCATTCAGATACTTCAGTAATGTTCAGTGATGTAGTAAGCAAATAAAAGAATTCAAAACCTTTTGTCAACTCTTGGGTAAGTGATATTTTCTACAACACTATAATCAACGGTAAAATTTTTCAAAATTTCCCCAATGACTTTGTGAGATTCTGATGATATTTAAAGAGCCTTCTTACTTTTGCTTTCTAATGCCCATGAGACAAGAAGTTCCAAGTGCTCTTTGTTGGGAAATCAAGTGAAGATCATTGATAGCTAATTGGGTCAGCATTTCCAAGGTCCAGGCAAAACACAGTAAACACAATAATAAAAATTGTTAACTTATGATTGATAAAGACTATCATGTATCCCAGAACTGTCTAGAATGAGGG
>NW_022103897.1:3265175-3267073 GCF_000313985.2 Echinops telfairi | reverse complement strand
ACTTCAGAGGAGGGAGTGTGCCTAGCTTCAAAACATTGTCAAATACTAAATGCCTAATAAATGGAAGCACAACTTTGTCAAATCATTCTGGATGATGGGCCCTTGGGTCTGAGGGCACTCAAAATGTGACTAGGGAGGAGCTGATTTTTCAGAGTAAAATCCGCCATATATGGGGAAAAGGCTAGGGCATTAAAATCAACCGGAGGATGTGGCGATCCTGGGGGTGTTGGAGCAACAGCAGGGTAGCTGAGAGGAACTACTAAGAGGTGGAAGTAGGACGAGAACTTTTTTATGAACTTTTTGAAGCCCCTTATATACTATAATTTAAAAGTAGCATTTTGGTTCAGAAATAGACTAACATCAGTGGAACAGAAAGTGTCCAAAATTAGATTGAGAGCAGGAGGGAATTGGGTTTATAATACAATTGACATTTTGAATTAGTAGCAAAAATTACTCAACAAATGGTGGGAAAATATGGCTAATCATTTCAACATGTGTATATATAGACACACACACATATATATATATTTCTATTCCTACTTTAGTGTGCACATCCAAATATATTCTATATATTCTAACTATTTGTGAGGGGAAACATAAACTACAAAGTAGGTTAAGAAACCTGGCGTATTTGGAAAAAATAATAATGGGAATGTTTTTGTAAGTTACAAAGGAAAAAAATGATACCTTTGATTATTTAAGAATTTGAAATGCTCTGCTTTACAAAACACATTCTAGAGAGATTTTTAAAATCAAGCAAAAGAAAACAGGAAACGTATCCAGAAACATACTCATATATAATTTCATTCTTCTATTGAGAGAAGCATATGTTCTTTTTCTGTAATCTAAAATGTGAGTCACCTGTAGTGCATGAGTCAGAGCATGAATTCCATTAGTGAACATATGACCTTGTGAACATTACTTCATTCTTCTGCACCTCGAAGGCCTCACTTGGTATCTACTCTTCGGGATGTTTTGGTGGGGTGTCTTGGAGTCTATTTGAATTCATAGTAATCCTGTGCAGCACTGGAGAACTACTGCACATGGTTTTCTGGGCTGTATTCTTGACAACATGAGATTGCCAAGTCTTTCTCCCACAGAGCAGTAGGGCAGTTTTGAGCCACTAAATTTTAAGTTCGCATCCAAGCCCTTAACTACTGCACCATCACGGCTCCTTTCTCCCAGGGATACTGAGAGTGCTAAAGGAGTAAGTACTTGTAAACTATTTGGGATATCATCTAGCACAGAGGAGTACTACATGAGCATTAGATACTTTGTTATGACAGGCATTAATCTGGTTGACATGGTTCGGCATTTGTGAATAAGCCTTATTGAAAGTTTTCTTCTATCACCAACCCCATTATTTGTGTAAATAGTATAAATATTCACTTAAGAGTTTAATCTGTACAAGTCAATAATTCATGTATTGCCATCATAAAGTGGCCTGTGCTTGTATAATTTCCTTTTATCAACAGTATTTTCAATCCTTTGTTGTTGCTGTTAGGTGCCGTTGAATGTGCTCTGACCATAGTGACCGCATACACAACAGAATGAAACACTGCATGGGTCTGTGCCACCCTCACCAGTGTTCCTATGCCTAAGCTCATTAATGTAGCTACTGTGTCAATCCATCTTGTTGAGAGAGTCCGTCTCCTTTGCTGCCCCTCAGTTTTGCCAAGCAGGATGTCCTTCCCAGGGACGGTCTCTCCTGATAATATGTCCAAAGTATGTAAGAGGCAGTCTTGCCATCCTTCATGATTGGCCAAACTAATGACATTATCAATAGAATCACCTTACAAACCAGGGGTGTGATGTATAATGTCTGTTATCATAAAATGATAAAGTGAACCAGAGACATGTATAAACTATAGATAAATGAATAGATTTTGGTTTTGCAC
>NW_022103897.1:3228935-3264190 GCF_000313985.2 Echinops telfairi | reverse complement strand
GGTCCCCAATAGCCACCGGTCCCCATTCTGGGTGCTTTGTCCTTTTTCTGACGACTGACAAGCCGTATCTGCCTCTACTCTCCCTCATCATAACCTGGCCTGTGCGCAGATCTTCTCCCCTACGCAGGTGATCGCCGCGGGCATCTTGTGGCTGACCCCTGACCCTGCGCGCATGCACATAACCTGCAGTGGGGCCTCGAGCTCACCGGACTTCCCGTGTTCATTTTTTAAGACTTTTCTACACATGAAGCCCAGTATAGGTAGCTCTAGAGACAGTAACTGGACTGATAATTGCCTAGGGGCATGACAAGGGGATCTGGGGAAATAGGGAGCTAACAGCAATGAATGCGAGAGGAAAATGTTCTTAAATTGATTGTGGTAACGATTAACTTTTCTTAATGTAATTGAATAATTAAATTGAATTAAATATAATTATAACAAAATAAAATATAATAAAAATATATGAACTACCATTACCCAAAAAATTAGTATGAAAAAGTTTTGAAATTTTGATGACTTTTAATATGTATGTTCAACCTTTAAGTTGCATGATATGTGACTAATATATCAATAAAAGAGTTAAAATATAAAAATTAAAAATGAATTAGTTCTATACAAAAGTGAAAATATAAAAATTAAAAATAATCTAGTTCTATACAATCTTTAAACCAAATCAAGCTCACTGCCATTCCAACTCATTGTGACCATATAAGCCTTATAGGTTGAAGTACACCTGCCCCTCTGGGTTTCTAAGATTGTAAATCTTTAATGGAGTATAAAGTCTCATTTCTTCCCCTTGTAGTGGCTGGTTGTTTCAAACTGTTGACCTTGTGGTTAACAGTCGAACACATAACCCATTAGGCCACCAGGGCTGTTATACAAATGGTCAGTTAAACCTTTACAAGTATATTCTCGACATTCAACTGGCCTTGCAGTCTCTGCATAAATCCAAATTTAACCATAGTCTTTCTCATTCTGATGAACTTCAGCATAAATCCAAATTTAATCATGATCTTTCTCATTCTAGCTACCTTTGGAGGTAGCTAATATATTTGTTTAGGAAATCTGTTAAAAAATCAAGTTATGTCCACAAGTCAAATTTTTCTTTAATGTTCTTTTTTATATACTCAATATCTTTTTCCAGTATCAATATTATATAGATCTCAAAAATGAATAAAGAAGCATTCTATTCTTCTACTCTCAAAAAGTTTATTTTTAAAATTATGATTGGCATTATGTATGTACTAGAAACTTGATAGAATTCACCTCTCAAATGATCTACACTTGGAATTTTCTTGGTGGGAGATTTGTAACTATTAATTGAAGTAATTTCTGGGTAACGTGCTTTTTCAACATTGTATTTCTTCTGGTATCTGTAGCGAACAGAATTGGAGGTGGGCATATACCACAAGGCAAGAAGCAAACATTCCTCCAAGGTCCTTCCTCCAATCATTGCTTATTCTGACAACAACGATTCCTCCTACACCGCTCTATATGGATGCTGGGTTCACACAGAGCTCGCAGACAATACTCACTCTTCCACAGGGGGTTATTAGGAAGTCAATAGGTTACCACAAGTCAGATCAGCAAATAGGAAGGTTGCAGTCACTGGTATCCTTAGCCACCAGCCAGGTCTCTCTTTCCAGTTCTCAGACTCTCAGCAACAATGGTCACTTGGCCTTTGCCTTCATGGTCCTGGAAGCCAGACCATCAGTCACTCTGTTCCACAGTTCTGTCATCTTGAGCCAGATGAGAAGATGCTCCATGGTCTTGCTACCCAGTCGTTTGGTGGGAGTAACAGAGACTTGGATAGAAGAACCATATGAAGAAATTTCATTCCACCACAGTGTACGTTTTGGCAAACTTCAGTTGATAGGAATTTATCTATATAAAAAAATGTTTAAATGTGCTTACATTTCATATTCCTTTTATTTTTGTAATTTCAGATAAATCTATAGCATTCTTTCTTTATATTGTTTATATGCTTCCAATTCTCACTCAAAGTTCTGATCTATTTTAAAATCTTTTCAAGTTCATTTTGGCCTTTTGAACTAACTACATTTTAAACTTTTGTTTCAGTTTTTTCCATTTCTGCTTTATTCTTTTTTTTTTTTTTGTTTTATTCTTTATTATCTACATTCTTTGTTCTCTGGATTTGCGTTGTTCTTTTCTCTGTTCTCTAAACTGTTGTTCTCAGGATTGCTAATGTCTTAATTGAGCCCTTAATTTTTTACAAATTTCCTTTTCAGTGAAGAATATTTAAATCACATTGATGCCTAAGGTAATAATATTGCCCATTTGACCAAAATAAAATTATGCTTACTATTTTCATGATATATTTTTTAATTTAACAACCCCTGCTTTATAGAAGTGTGTGATCCACTCTCAAATGCAGCTACCATTTTTACATCAGTATACCTCTCTTCTCTTATAGCTCCTTGAAAACTCCATTTCATTTTCCTAAAATCAGTTATGCACTCAGAACCTTTTTTTTTTTTTCTTTAAGCGTAGCATTTCCAAGTGTTTTATTGTGAGAGAGTTTTCCAGGTAATCATTTCCACTTTAGGTAGTTCCTAGCTTCCTCGTGGCATAGTGGTTACACTTTGGGCTGGGATATGCATGGTCAGCAGTTTTAAATCGCAAGCAGCTCTGGGAGAGAAAGACTGGGCTTTCTAGTCCCCAAATAGTTACAGTCTCAGAAACCCACAGGGGGGACCTCAGAGAGTCAGTGTTGACTGATGGGCTCAGTGGCAGTGAGAGCTTACGAGTCAAGTTACGATGAACCACACTTAAAATATTTGGGGTGTGCTTGACACAGTGGATGCATGTGTGGATTGTGATAAGAGTTGTATAAGTCCCCAATACAATGATTTTAAAAAATTAAGAAAGTAAATGTCTAGAAAAGAATGATGGCAACATATGTACAAATATACTTGATACAGTTGATACATGGATTGTTGTAAGAGTTGTAAGAGCCCCCAATAAAATGATCTTTTAGTATAAATAAATTTTTTTAAAGTTAAAAAAAAAAAATCTTCGGGGTAAAATGTTGCACCTCCTGGGAGGAAGTCACGAAGCACTGGTAGTACACGCTTTAAGGACCCTGCTGCCTACAGAAAGACGAGCAGTTGGAAACCATGGGCAATCCAGGACAGGAAGATATAGCAACCTGCTTCCATAAAGACTGACAGCTTTGGAAACTATACGGGGCACTGCTACTCAGTCCTCTATGGTCACTATGAGTTAGAATCCAATCTATGGCTGTCTACTCCTATAACTAGTTCTAGTCTCAGAAACCGGTTTTACAGTCACTATGAGTTGCAATTGACTTGATATCGTTGAATTTTTGTTTGAAGGAGGAGCTGGGGGAGGAGAGAGGACAGAGATATGATAGGAAAGTTAAGCAGAAAAGGAAAATAAAATTTTCTAGTTCTGAGAATGAAGCAGTCATTGTCCACCCACCCCACCCCACACACACACAGCCCCGCTGCGGCAGTGTCCCCTTTGCCAATTGAAGACCTTTCTCTGTGCTTTGATTTTTATTTTTTTGTATCATGACCACATTAGAAAGTTTATAGAATTATGGATGTTGTAAATGAGCTGTGAGTGAAGCACTAAAAGCCAGGAAGCCCTAAATTGAAATGTCCACATTTCCATATGTCTGAGTGGGAGATTGGCCAAACAAGTGTCAAAAATGTGCTAAGAAGAAATTGTAGGATTTTATTTATTTTGACTTTTCCCAGAACTGTGCTGAATGGAGAACATCTACAGGTTCAAGCTACTCTCTGCTGAAGATAAATGCACTTGGAGAGCCGAGAGGAAGTGAAGGAGTACTGATCCCTTCATCCCTGGTCAATTCTCTTTATTCTTTACAAGCGCAAAGTCTTTCTCTGGTCCTGTGTGTGTGGAGTGGACTATAAAAACACAACCAGTTTAATGTTCACAATGCACTGACATTTCATATGTTTGCAATCTTGTGCCACCATCAGAACCTTTGGTGCAAAACACACTCATCACCTCAAAAGGAGGCCCTCCTGTCCCATTCAGCCTTCCCCTGTGCCCCTGAGTGCTTCTAGAGAAATAAAATCATATATATGGGCTTCTTAAATTGGCTCTCCAGCCTGATTAGTCTTAACACTAGTGATGCTACTTCAACACCCCACTCTCGGTACCAAAATGTGTTAGACAGGGTTCTCTAGAGAGATAAAACCAAATTGCTGATAATTAAATATATTTATTTATAAAGATAATTAGATATATAACAAGAAATAAACTGTTAAATCATATACAGATAAATATATATTACAAGAAATAAACTGTTAAATTATATACAGATAAATATATAATACAAGAAATGAACAGTTAAATTATAAAGCACTACAAATGGCTTAGGGCAACTAACTCCCGTGAGAGAGAGTTGTGAGAGATGAGCAGTCCTTCAAGTCTAGTCTGCTGCCAGATCTCCCTCTATTTATAGAGAGAGCGAGGCTATCTCAGCACAGCAGCCAATCACAAGACAGATCAACAACTGTCAGCTAATCACCAGTCCCAACTGCCAGTCCCCAGCTCCAGAGATGTCTTAAAGGGACCTCAACTTACAGCGACACAGTCCACAGGCTAGGCATCCCACAGGTAGTGTAGCCTATAAATTGAGGCACAGAACAAGCAAGGCAGCCGCACACTGGTTCGATGATCAAAGAGCAAGAGACAAGAAAGGCGAGGCTCACCTAGCCATTATCTCTCCACCCTTCAGTTAATCCTACTTGTGTTTTTCAGCCAGGATGGCACAATAAACTATCTCACCCGACAACCACTAATTTGCTTTCTGTCTTTGTGGAGTTCCTATTCCACATAGTTCATATAAAAAGAATCATAAAATATTCATCCTTTTGTGTCTGACTTTTTCTTGACTCAGCATATTTTTTTAAGTTCATTGATGTTGTACAACAGCTCAAAATGGCATTCCACTCCATGGCCAAATTCCCTGAATCTCGTATTGGCTTATTTTCCTATTATTGTTTGCATAGTCATACAACATCATACAACGTCATACAACGTTAGTCATACAAGGTTAGTCATACATTGAGCATGTTTTAAATGCTCATATATTCATTGAGCATTCATTGAGAAAGGAAAAATGGAGGCAATTCCATGACATGATGTGATCCTTGAGAAACTTCACTCAATTTGATAAAAGTTTAGAGAAATGCTGCACACACACAAAATCCTTTGCTTTATTTTAAAATAGACTCCAGGAGGTTTTTGCTAGTTGATTGGCTGGATGGTTTTATTTTGTTTTGTCTGGTTTGCATAAATGGGGTTGCCCATTAAAATGCATTTTAAAAGGATTGTAATTATCCTTTATAGGACAATGAGAGTACAGTTATTCATATCCAATATGGATTGCCTGTCAAAATATTGTTTATTAATCTGACCACCACTACTGAACTATATTCCCTGTGAGCCAGGCAGCTTACTTATTATATATTCCTGTTAAAAATCTTTCTCTCAAATTCACTAACACAAAATCAACAACCAAAAATCAAACCATTGAGTCAAGGTCAACATCTAGCTACTCTATATGATAGAGTTGAGCTGCCCCAAAGGCTTATAGGCTGTGCGTCTTTCTGGAAACAGAGTGCTACATCTTTCTTCCATGGAGTGGCTGGTTGCTTAGTAGATGAGTGCCTATTCGCTATGCCACCAGGACTTCTAATATCAACAACAAAAGGTGATATTTAAGCACATTCAAGTCTAAAGAAATGCAGTGAGAGAAAAAGTCCCAATTCATTTGTCAAAAAGTTGTCAGTTCTGGAGTGGTTTGTGAACTGAAAGGCATTTTTATTGTTAAGTAGATGGAGGTGGTTTAAGAGGCATGAGAGCCAAACAATTTCAAGTCCTCTTACAGATTCGGAACAGAGCTAGGATCTCTTTATTGTATATAATTCAAAGTTTACCATTTAGCATTGAGAAAACAAGGTTCAAAGTATTTAAGGGACTTTCTGAAAAGCCCATGACCAGTACATTTTTGCAAAATGTCAATCCCCGATCTGTCACACTGAAGTAGAAATAGCACTGAATTAAATGTTCAGAGATTATCTATATTTTTAATTTCATGCTCTTCCACTAACTCTATGTAATGAAGATAAATCGCTTTATCTATATGGGACACAATTTTCATAACTATCAAAGGTAGACATTTGACTAGGTGATCTTTATATAATCTTCCAATTCTAAAATATCCTATTCAATTAGCCTCCATTAACTACCCTTGCAATATGTATGTTGCCACCAAGTGGCAGTAGAGAGTACTAAATCCCCTCTCCCCCCTGCCACACACGGCCCCCCCCACCAACCACCAAATTCACCACTCTGCATCCCCCTGAATGTAGGAGCATTAGAATTAACCAAGAAAAAATGCACTTGTAAAATGAGAACATAATAAAGTAACATTCCATTTAAAGCAGAGGATTTAATTTATGGCTTCACATCACATAAGAACCACTGATGGCTCTTGTTTAAGGTAGAGGAAGTGAAATTCAGTTCCTCTAGGGTGCAACTCTTCTGATGTGGGGCTTATCCAGCTGTATTTTATTTTATTTTTAAAATTTTTACCTATGACTCTTATACTTGGTTTCCTAGGGCTGCTTTTGAAAACACCAAAAAGTAGGTGATTTTAAAGTTTAGAAATGTATTGTCTCATTATTCTGTGAGCTAGGAGTCCCAGTCAGGGTATCAGTCATGTTGATTCCTCCTAAGGATTCTGAAAGAAGAATTGTTCCATGCCTCTTTCCCAACTTATGGTGGCTGCTAACTATCTTTGATGTTCCTCTGCTGCTTTTAGATGGATTTTCACTTGACATTTTCTCTTTATGTGCCTCTGTTGTCCCCTTTTGTACATGACCACTCAGAAAAGATAAGAACTCATCTTACTCTGGTATGACGTAACTTATAATATCTACAAAGAAAGATTATATTTCCCCAAGCAAGATCATATTTGGAGAGACAGGACTTAGGACTCCAATTAATCTTTTGGGGAAACATAATTCAGTCTGTAACAATAGTTTTGATATTTTATAACTACCATCACACAGCTTTGTATACACATTGTTGTTGTTGTCCTTGGCTGCTGCAAGTCAGTTCTGATTCAGTACAGCAGAATGAACCACAGCGCTGTTCTCAGTTATCTTTGAGCCAATTGTTGCAGCCAGCCAGTGTCAATCCATCCCATTGAGAGCCATCCTCATTTTTATGACCCTCGACTTCACCAAACATAATATCATTTTCCAGGGTCTAATTTCTATGAGAACTTGAAAGCATTCTGGCTGTACGTCTTCTAAGATTTGTTCTTCTGGTAGTCCATAGTGATTTCAGTATATTGTCCACCACTATAGCTCTAATGCATCAATTTTTCTCTAACGTTCCCGATCCATTTCCAGTTTTCACATGCATATGAAGTAATTGAAGACAGCTTGGCCTGCGTCAAGTACCCTTCAGTTCTCAAAGTGCTATCTCTGCTCTTTAATACTTTAAAGAGATCTCTGACAGCAGATTTTCCCATTACAATATACCTACATATACATACATATATTTTTAAACATGCATACACATATATGAATATATGTATAGCTTTATAAATATTTCATTTCTTTTAAGCTCACTAAATGTAACTCATTCTGAACCGCTTCTAACTTGTTTTTCTTTTCTACTTTTAGCTTTGTTCTTTTTAAGTTATCTTTTGTTTGATTGTCCAAAGAATGCAGACACTTCCATGGAATATCTATGTCTAATCTAGTACCATTGAAGACTAATTTCTCTTTTTTGCTTAAATTGAGGAATGAAGAGACTAATTTCTCTTTTTTGCTTAAATTGAGGAATGAAGCAACCGAAATACTCACACATGCACCTCATTTTTCATTTCATTTCAATTTGACTTAACAACTTTATAAAAGGGAGCTCTGTAAATCTTTCCACTCTAACAATAGTGTAAAGTGAACATTTGAGCCAAAGACATAATTTTAATCTGTTTCATATCAACTCATATACATGCATATATTCCCTAGGACATTGTGAGGATCGACACCATGCCTGGTTCTCTCACATATTTCCGGTCATTGAGTACAATCCAACTCATAGTGCTCCTGTATAGGGTTTCTCGGGCTGTGTGTCTATATAGGAGAACAGATAGCTTCATCTTTCTCCTTTGGAGCAGCTGGTGGGTTTGAAGCCCAAACCTCCTTTGTAGTCCAAGGCTTGCCCAAAGGGTCAATCAGGGCTCCATGCTCACACACTAGAGGGGAACAACAGCAAGCGAAACTAGGCTTTTGATCGCTCAGCAGAGCCACCCTGGTTCAGTGTCACCACTGAGAAATGGCCTACGAAGGATACATTGTTATTGTTGCGATGGAGTGCACTCCATCTCATGACAACCTTGCGTAAAACTGAAGGAAACATTCGGAGTTCTGTTTTATCGTCATGACTGTTGATATGCTTGATTCCATTGTTTCAGTGATTGTGTTAATCCAGCTCATTGAAGGTTTCTGTCGTTTCAGCTGGTCTTCTTTACCAAACATCAGGAAAATCCCCAGATGAGCATCCATATACATAATCACACAAACTGGCTCACTACAATGGCAGTAGATGTAACATTTCAGCATAAAGCACATTTTCTTATTCCACTAGTGATCACTCTTTCGCTCTTCCAATTTTTCATCTGCTGAGAATTTATTACAATGTCAATTCTTGAAAGGGGTGAATGTGAAAGGACATACGATTTAAAAATGTATTTTCAGCAGCCAATATGCAAAGAAAGCAATCCCAGTTAGTGCTGGTGAAAACCCTACTTTTTAGGAGAGAAAAACAAGTGAAGCCCTTTAGTGACAGCAGAGCAATGAAACAGCATAGAGCTTCTGCCTCTCCTGGTACCTTCCCACTGGTTGCTCTAAGTGCAAGTGGGTACATACATAACGTGCAGCTGAGTGCAGAACAATAGGGAAGGGGGTGGTCATATGACGATAAATTCTTATGGTAAAAGCAATGGAAACTCTCAGTGAGCTGGAATAACACAATAGTCACAACAATGAACTCAAACCCACCAGCAATCATGAAGGGGACGCAGGAGTGGGTAGGTTTGTTTTACTACACCTAAGGTCACCATGCAGTCAGAGCCAACTCCACAACAGCAAACAGTAACATTTAAGAGCCAAGGAAGGGTATATATGAGGTAGAATGACTCCTATTCTACCTTTCCCTTCTTGAGTTGTCTATTGACATTATTTTTCATTTGGATTCCATACTTCTTCTGTTTGTTTGTTTGCTGCAATTTTGTCTTTTTTTTTAAATTTACTCTCCCAATAACTTGTCAGAGGACTATGAATATTAGGTATTAAATATTTTATTAAGTGGAAAATCAGCTTGATTTTTATGGGATGGAAGTGGGATGCTGTTTACTTTTATGATTTGTGTTTTCAGGAATGAGTCAGGGAATATTTCTTTCCTCAAAATGCACCCAGAAATCATTTTGTGCTTTCTTCTCTGAGCTCCCAGGTTTTGTCTTTCAAATGGAGGTCTCTACTCCGTGAGTTCACTTTTGCGTGTAATGCAAATGATATATCCAGGTTATTCTTCCCCATAGACACAATATTTACCCAAATCACCAGCAGCACGATTCCTACTTTCCACGTTTTGTGGTGGTAACCGAGAATATGTGGGTAGATCCCCCCCAAAAATGGGGATAGTCTCCTTGCGATATAATACCTATGCAAAGCATATGTTAGATTTGGGAAATTTGGGTAAGGAAAATGTTAAATATCTGTGATAGTTAGGTTTATTGTGCCAACCTAGCCAATAGGAACATGTGGGATTAATCAGGTCGCAGTTTTGATTGGAGGGCAAAGAGATAAATGGCTCTGCAAGGCCCACTGTCCTCTCTCTTGCTCTCTGGTGATCAGACTGCGCTGGAGCATGTGTGCTGCTGCTGTAGCTAGTTCTCTGCCTCAACCTGCGATCTATACCACCTGTGGGCTAGGCCAGGCCTTGCTTGAAGTTCCTTCAAGATCTGCTTTACTTGAGCTTGTGGGTCATGAAATCTGCTGCCTTGCATTGCTTACATTCCACATCCCATCTAGGCCTGCTTCGCTTTTAAGTTTCTGAGCTACTGACTGTTGGTGACACACCCTGCTGTTTGTTGCCTGTGGGCAGACGCTGCTTGCTTTGCCCCAGGAAGGACTCTGCTGTCTGATTCCTTGACCTGGGACCTGGCTGCCCACCTGAGTTGAAGGATTTCCAGTATGTTAACTGTTCCAAGGAAGTGAATGAACTGAACCCTCTGTACTGCTGTGTGGAATAATTATCTGTTATACTATTTCTTATTGTATAAACCTATCCTCATATATATATATAAAACCATAAATGTTCTGGTCCCGTTTCTCCACAGAACCCTGCCTAACACAATATCTTGTTCAAAATTTTATGTTGATCACATATTAAAATGTTAACATTTGGGTTATATTGAGCTCAAATGTATTATTAAAACCTATTTGACTTTGTTTTAAGATGCTATGAGAAAAAATAACATAACGTATATAACAGGCATTATACTTCAATGGATTATCCATTATTCTGACATCTTATCATTTATCACATCAGTCTGACATATTGATCTTATTAAGATAATTTTATCTTATTATGGATGGTAATTTTACTTCTTTTTTATTGTTCTTTTTGAAATCTACCTGTAAATGTCTTTTATAAAAGTTATTTATGAATGCTAGCTTCTCAAACTTGACAAAAAATTAAGTTGGACTGGATTTATAAGGATTTAAATATTTTCAGATGTTAGGCTAGGCCATTTGTGAACAAAATCTCTTCCTTTTAAAGTGGCTTTTTTATAATTCCAAATTTTTCTCTTCTTAGATCTTGTGTTCTTTATTAGGTGATATTCTAAATACTTTATCATTATTTTTAGATAGATATGCTTTCACAGTTGTGGATGAAATATTGCCTCCTGTTGTAATTTTGTTGGTAATGACTGTATTATTGTTCCCTTCAAATTAGTTCCAATGCCTAGCATCCCTATGTGCGATAGAATCACACACTGTGCAGTCCTGCAGGATGCTCACCATTGTTCTCCTGTTTGTGTCTATTGTCACAGACACTGTATTGATCCACTTGTCAGGAGTCTTCCTCTTTTCTACTACCCCTCTAATTTACCAAGCATGCTGTCTCTTTTCCAGAGACTGATCTCTCCTAATAACACCTGGAAAGTGGTGAGAGGAAGTCTCATAGTCTTTGATTCTAAGGGAAATTATGGTAGTACTTTTGTCAAGACAGATTCGTTGGTTCTTCTGGAAGTCTGTAGTACTTTAACAATTCTTCACCAGCAATATAATTCAAGTGCATTGATTCTTCTCTGGCCTTCTTCATTCATTGTCCAACTTTCACACGCATATGAGGAGATTGAAAATATCGTGACTTGGGTCAGGTACACCTTACTCTTCAAAGTGACATCCTTGCTCCAACGCTTTAAAGGCAGTGGTTCTCAAACCTTCCTAATGCTGTGACCTTTAATACAGGTCCTCATGTTGTGGTGACCCCTCAACCATAAAATTATTTTCATTGCTATTTCATAACTGTAATTTTGCAACTGTTATGAATTGGGAGACCCCTGTGAAAAGGTCGTTCAACCCCCAAAGGGGTCGCGACCCACAAGTTGAGAACTGCTGCTTTAAAGGGGACTTGTGCGCAGATTTCCCTGTATCATTTGATCTCCTACTTCCATGAACATTGATTGTTGATTCATTGATTGATTTTGGTTTTATTTGCTTGTTAAAATTCTTCCTGAATCACTTACTAATAGCATTAGTCCAACTTCTATCTTTTGTTTGTTTGATTTAAATTCATTATAAAAAGTTTACATTAGAGACTTCCAGGAAGATAGCCCCAAAGTAGAATCCCCTACCTAAACCTCTCTTTGGGTGGTACAGAAAGCAACTGGTAAGGAGGACATGTATGGCAACTTAGACTCAGGACCTAGATTCTGTTCTGATTTCCTACTCTGATTTTTACCCACGGAGATCACAGCGGAGCCACACTAATATCTCCATCCCACCTCGCAAGTGAACTCACCTCTTTGACTTCTGTCTCCAGTTCTGGCAGGCTCCCCTCCCCTCCACCAAAACATGCCAAACCAGGAAATTTAGAAGCAATTTCCCACTAAGTCTCCTGCCTATGGGGAACACAGTGAGACCCCAGTAAGATCACCTTTTCCCTGCGCTTATGAACGCCTCACTGCAGTTGTGTCAGGGGCCCTGCCGTCCTACAGAAGCTGGCTAATCTAGGGATTAAGATTCATACTTAAGGCACTGTGGGATTGTGTTGCAAGGGTGTGGCCCAGCTCTCAAGATAGATAACCCCAGACATAAAGAGAGGGATCAGACCCCAATGAGACAGAAAGGCAGCATGAACCAGCAGTGAGCTCCAATAGGTTGATAGGTTTGTTCCTATGTTCTTCTGAGAAAGGAAACACAAAATTCCGTTTCCCCACCAGAAGAAACAGAACCAGGAATTTTCAGGTTTCTAGGTGGCTTTCCACACCCCTGGCTAGGTAACCTTTGGATTCAGGGACCCACAGCCCTTAGTCAGGCCGCCCTTGGACTGGAAGCCCCTCCTCTCTGGGGCATCCACTACAATAGCCTATTTACACACTGGGGCCATAGGTAAAGGGCAGAGAGTTCTGAGGAATGCAGAAATCCACTATAAAGGGACCTCCTGTTATAAACACAATAAAGGAAGGATTTCACTCTCTCTATTGAATATACAGGGTCAATAAGTGACATGGGTAGATTTACTATATCCTCACATAACCCAACAATCATAACTTCCAGACCCTGCTGCCTCCACCTCAGGAAGACACACACACTCCTTTAACTTACCAAGTAAAAGCATACATCCCATAACCCTCTTTGCAACTCATTAAAAGTTAGTATATTTAAGAGGAAGGCTTTCTATGATTAAGACCACTAATTATAACCTATTCCTGAGAACCTATACACCATTCCTCCTCCTCACCCAACTAGCACCCATCATCTGCACACAATACAATTTCCAACACTATCTGGTCCTCCATTAACATATTGAGCCAGACCCTCTTTCCTAACACAACTTAGAAGCTGACACAGCCCTGTAAATCATCCATGATTTGATACAAATAACAGCCCACATCAGCAGCTACCACAAAAAATCTAGAGAAACAAAAGTCAATCACTAAAGATGACCCAAACCCAACAGTTTACACAGAAAAAGCAGCCCTTATATTGCCAAATAGAGAATACAGGAGAATGTTGTTTAGAGGCTTACAAGAAATTAGGGGATCAATGCTAAAAACTGATGGGAAAATTGAGATACTAGAATTCTCACACTGAAGGGAAATCCGGCAGTTAAGTAATGATGTCACAGTACTAAAGAACAAGGTGAATAATCTCACCAACAGAATGGGAGAAATTGAAAACTGAATCAGTGAACTTGAAGAGAACTAAGCAGAATTCAGCAGAGAGAAACTGGCAAACAGAAAAAGCAAATGAATCTGAAGAACGGGAGGATGATGTGGGATGCGATGAAGTGAAACAATATTCTAAGTATTGGGGTGCCTGAACAGGGATAAACAAATAAGCCTGTGTTTAAATTGTATGGTAATTCTTGCAGGAAAATTTCCCCAATAGCACAAAGGAGGTGAAGATAAACATTCATGAAACAGAGTAAACACCAATTAGATTTAACAGCCAAAAAACCACCCCAAGACATATGGCAGTCAAATTATCCAACTTCAAGGGAAAGTAGCATCATGAGAGCAGCAAGAGAGAAAAAAGCAGTCCTACATCAAGGTAAACAGATAAGGATAAGGTCAGAACTCTCTGCAGGGATCATGCAGGAAAGAAATTGGAGCAAATATTCCGAATGTTGAAAGACAACAACCACGATCCAAGAATCCGTTATCCAACCCAGCTCGCCATCAACTTTGAAGGAGAAATAAAAGTTTTCTCAAATAAGAAAATATTTAGAGAATTCATAAAAACAAAACCAGTATTACAAAAAATACTTTCCACTTTTTTATGGCAAAAAAGCCAACAACTACAGTACCCAAACATGAGACCACCACAGGGAGTAACACCACCTAGACATCAACACACTGAAAACAGTACCCCAAACATTACACATACAGTGGAGAAATGAAGACAAGAATAAACTCCTCACACACACACACACCATCCTGTAAAAGGGGAAGAAAGGAAAATATCAAACTGAAATAGTTCAAGATGTCAGCAACTAATCTACATTTAGATTTAATTGCATTGAATGTTAATGGTGTAAATTCACCAATTAAAGGACAAAAAGTAGATGATTGGATTAAACAAAATCCATCAATTTGTTTCCTTCAAGACACACATCTTAAATTCACAGAAAAGAATAGACTGAGAGTCAAACAATGGCAAAAATTTACCAAGAGAATGGCAATTTAAAAAAAAAAAAGCTGGGGTGGAATTATTTTCTCTGACAAAGTAGACCTCAAGTTACATGATATAATGAGAGATAAGAATGGGCATTATATAAGCAAGGGAACAATAGACCAAAAACTCACAAACATAATAAACATATGTGCCCAATGAAAGGCCCTCACCACATCAACAATTATAATCGATGGTTTCAATATATCGCTCTCAAAGAAAGATATCAATAGTTAGGAAACTCAATAAAGAAATGGAAAAGCTGAACAGCACAATTGAACAACTCAACCTTCTAGATATTTTATGTATAGTACTCCATTGTCTTCTTGAATGGATATGTTTTGATGAGAAGTGGAAGCTAATCCTTATTAATTTTTCTTTGAGTCGACCATTTTCTTTTCCCTGACTATACTCAGACTTCTCAGCTTTTCCTTGAAATTGGAGAATTGAATTTCAATAGGTCATGTTTATCTTATTAGATATATCATATTTTGAAATCTCTCAGCTTCTTGAATATTTTCTCCTCCTTTGTGATCATAGGGAATTTTCTCCCATGATTTCTCATACTATTTTTGCTGCTGACTTTGTTGTTGCTGTTTCTTCTTGTTTTAAGATCCTAATGAGAAATAGGTTGTTTCTCTTAATAATGTCCTAGGGTCATTCTTAGGCTTTCTTTGGGTTCCTTTTATTGTTATTGATTGTTTCTCTTAGTGACTGTAGTCCAAGTAATTGTTTTCAAGCTCACAGATTTTTTTCTTTATCTTCAATTCTATTACTTAGGCCTTTTACCTTGTCTAATTCTGTTATCTATCTTGTGTCATTCTTTTTAGTACAGGGTCCTGGATTTTTCAATTCCTTCCATCATCTATTTCTGATGATTACAGGGCCTCCTTTGTTGGGACCTCCCTGGGAGTCAGACATATTTCAATTGCTTGTATTTGTTTTTCATAATTTTTTGGTGCACTGGGTTTGACTGCTGTTTTGGTGGCATGATGATGTATCTATTAATGGTGTGTGGGTTGCTGGGTCGTGTAGTTAATTGACTCTGTCAAGTGACATTAAAAAGTCTAATAAGAGCCAGGAAATATATGGCAGATAAATGCGGAAAAATAGAAATATATACGTAAATGGGGCTGTTTGGAGAAGAAGAAAGATAATAATAATGGTGACAATAAAGGGGCATCTGCATAGACCAAATGTTTTGTGAAAATAATGGGACAGTGTATGTTAAGAGTGGTACTAAGAGTTAAGAGATATTAAATATGCATGGAAGTATATTTCATGAAAAAAGTAGTTGAGTAGAAAGCAATAATGGGAAGGGTAGGAGTAAAAGAAAAAAGTGGAGTTAGGGAAGAGAATGAACAAAAATAGAATGAGGACGTGGCTTGGTGTGGATATGGAGTTCTACTGTTATGGCAGCATGAATGTGGGCAGGTCTGTTTCCTTGAGGCCATGTATCCAGAAGAGAAAAAAATATTCTGATTTGGCTGATTGTGCCCAGATCTGTGATTTTGTTGGCATTAATACCTGTGTCCACCTGTGAGGCTCATTTACAAACAGAAGGCTCCACAAGAAGAGGAAGTAAGAGCAAGAAAGAAAAAATAATAAAATAAAACCAAATTACAATACTCCTACCCCCTCCAAACAAAGAATGCAGTTTGGGTAGGGATTACTGATCCTTTGGCTGTGTCAGTGTGCCCATATGTCTGCTGCAAGAGTGATAGAGACTTACATTGAGATGGATCATCAGAAGAGGAAGGAAGAAAGAAAAGGAAAAGGTGGGGGGGAAGTGTTGCTTGGCGGGATCTCCTAAATAGAGTCACTATGAATCAGAAATGAATTGATGGCAGTGGGTTTAGTACAAATTTCATATTTATAATTAAATGGTCAAAATACATTTCCATATACAATTTATTGTAAGCCCACTGCCATTGATTCATTACAATTCATAATGACCCTATATAGTTTCTGAGATTATAAATCATTATATTTTATACTTCTTTTGGGGAGAAAGATGGGACTTTCTACTCCCATAAAGAGTTACAGTCTCAGAAACTCACTGGTGAAGTTCAACCCTGTCCTAAGGAAGTCACCATGAGTCAGCATAGAATAGATGGCAATGAGTTTGATTTGGAATGAACTTTTGTCATTTTGTTTCCTATATAACCTTTCAAATAGAAGGAACACAATCTATTTATTTTCTTCTGGTGGTTACAGGCAAGTTATAAAGACTTATCTTTACTTTAATTCTTCTCTATGAAGAGTGCAAGCATCAGTATTTAGTGTCCCTGAAACTAGAAAAAACAAACTCTCTGGGTTTCCTGTAGATACTCATTTACATACTTTGCAAATATAGAGCTTTAATTCTGACTTATTGTGAATTCTCCCATTGATTTGATCCCTGAGTTTTAAAAAACCATGCATTATACAAACTTACCATACATTTTATATATTAGTGGCCTATTTCTGGATTGTTTATTTATTAGTTTTTTTGGTGTACAGCTTTAACAAGGATTTTCAAAAGAGGTAAGCTTTTGATGTTTGGGGTGACTTAAAATATGCTCACCATAATTTCCTATTTAAGCGATAATTTAGCAGGGTATAAAATTCCAGGTTCACATTTATTTTCCTTCAAATTAGAAAGTATTACTCCATTGCCTTCTAGCATGCATTTGTGATTGAACAAACATATCTTCTTGTGACCAATTGTTTTAGATATTATCTGTTCTTTTTTCTTCCTGAAACATTTAGCATTTTCTCTTTGGAATGTTCTTAATATTCATTATAAGTTTTCTAAATATGTATCTGGTTTTTGGTCATGTTTTCTTTCCTATCCAATTTGGTATATGTACAGGTAGTAATCCATTGGTTTATCATGGTGTTCATGAAT
Source organism: Echinops telfairi (assembly GCF_000313985.2). Lineage (NCBI taxonomy): Eukaryota > Metazoa > Chordata > Mammalia > Afrosoricida > Tenrecidae > Echinops > Echinops telfairi. The sequence goes on along the minus strand of NW_022103897.1, from coordinate 3,246,799 downwards.
TATTCTTTTTAAAAAGCCACTAGTTCTTGCTTCAGATGATAAATATTCCCAATATCTCTTGGCGAGTATTTACTGTGTGGATTTTAAAATATGGTGCCATTTGTTTGTAATTAAATCAGATATAATTAGTTCAGTATACTGTTTTAGTGTGTGTGTTCCTCAGCTGTCATGATATACCTCCTAGTTCATAATCTCCTAGGGACAAGCAAGCATGAAAAGATAGCTGAATATTGTAGAAACATGCCCAATCTAAGGTACAAGGGGACTTGAAATGCATTTGTGCCTCACCATTTGGTACCTTTCTACACAAAGCATCACTCAGAAGCTGAAGCTAACTTTTCCTCACTCAAAGCTGTCAACCACCTGTCAAACCAGACCATATGGTCCCTATTTTTAATGTTTCTAATCAGAAGGAATATTTTTATTTCTAATTCACCAATTTTTCAAAACCACCTTTCTTCCCCTAGGTGGTCTACACAGAAAGATTTTTTTTTCTAAATGACATGAAAGAAGGTGACAGGGAACCATACCTTTCAGCAGGTCTGTGTGTTGCATTTTCTGCTCATTGGGCTGAGGTAGTTATTAATGGCTACCCTTTCCCTCTCAGAGCTACCCAGGTCTGGATCATAAATGTTATGGTACTCCAGCTTGTGGACTCCCAGTAAGTAGCCATGGATTTAAGTTAGCTGGTTGGGAATATGTACCTGAAGAAGGGAGTCAGTGTCCAGATTTTATTTTGTGACTCTCTCAGTGGGTTTAGAAGATATTTACTTCAGAGCTGAATTGCACAGGCCCAGCATCAAGTGCTTATCCTAAATATGCTTGTTTTCTTTATATCTCGACACGATTCATTTCAAAAAAAAAAAGCCTTTTGTATATCTTCCTCGGTACAGATAAAAGAGCTGTGGACACATGGAATCCAGGATAGAGAACCTCCTCAGAGACAGTAATGGAGTAACACTTCCATCTGGCTACAGGAAGGGAGGAAGGGGAGAGGGGGGAAAGGGGAAATGATAGCAATGAGGGAGCTCTAACCCCCCTCAAGGGGTCAAATAGCAGAACTATGGGTGAAGGGATACATCAGATGGTATAAGATATGAAAAAATAAATTATAATTTACTAAGGATTCATGAGGGTGGTAGGGTAGGGGAAGGAGGGACTAAAGGGGAGCTGATATTAAGGGGTTCAAGTAGGAAGAAAATGTTTTGAAAATGATGATGGCAGTAGCTGTACAAGTTCGCTGGATATAATTGATTTATGGATTGTTATAATATCTGTAAGAGCCCCCAATAAAATGATTAAAAACAAATCATAACATATCAGTTATATGCATCCACTAAAAGTAACTTCAAAATTCCAGACAAATAGGAATAAGAAAAATGACTTGGGCCACCAAAATTAAATTTCTGTTTAGAATTTGGTATATTTTTTCCAGCCATTTTATATACAAATAAAAATATTTAATTAACAAAAAGGAAATTTCCATTTTAAAAGGATTTTATCTGTTATAAGGAGGCATGGTGGTGTTATGGGTTGGGTTTTGGACTGATAATTGCAACCTCGGCGGTTGAAGCAAATCAGTAGCTCTGAGTTAGAAAAATAAGGCTGTGGTCCCTCTGAAGATTTACAGTCTTGGAAACTATGTAGCATCATTATGAGTTGGAATTGAGCTTAATGGTCTTTGTAACTACTTGAATAAAGAACAAAACCAAAAGAGAAAGAAAAGAAAGGATACCTTGGATTTTGATGTCATTAGTGTTTCTTAGAATAGCATGGCTTCCTTTCTGGGTCAAAGCAAGTTCCTACTCAAACAGATAACATCACCTCTCAGAGCTGTTCACATCCCTTCCTGACTCAATCATAGCTATAACACACTTACCTTGTGTTCACATTTTGATAAATTGCCCAGGCACCTTGAGTTCACCAGAATTTTGTGCTTATGGGTGCCATAACTACTATATGGGAATAGGATAGTGAGGAGGTGCTGGACATATATAGTAGATGCATCTTCTTTGCTCATGCACATGTTCCAATATCCTATGAAGCCTACCTTAAAAAAACAAGTTCAAAGTCAAAATCATTAAGCATATCAAAACAGCAGTGGAGCGTAAGGTTCTTTTTAGTGTGGGGCCCTGTATGACAGCACAGGTCTGCAAAGTTGGCTGTGGGTTAATCCCACTTCTATTCCTAGCCTGAGCACCTTCATGGTAAATTCAGCCCACACCTCCACCATCTATTATACCCCTCTAAATAGCTGTGTGTTGGTCATTTATCCTGGAGAAGGAAAATTCGGGAGTGTGGTGGGGGAGCTCATTCAGGCACTAACAACAAGATTGCGGCCTTTTTTAGGAAATGTCAGAGTTCAAAGTTACTTGGAACATGGTCTAGGTACATGAGGTCTGGTCCATGTGAGCCCAGCCTCCAGACCCTATGATCTCCTCATCTCATAGAGGAGGGGACGTGGCTGCATGCAGGTAAGACTGGGACCCTTTAAAGCTCAGGGTCCATGGCAAAGACCCCATTTGTCTAACTCTTAGATATTCCAACCAGGCAGCAAATTCTATTCTGTTCTCATTCTCACCATAATGCATTTTTAATTTAGTATCTTTATCAGTTTTTCCTGAGTTTTAGCTTTATTAATACCATTTCTCTTTTGCTACAGGACTCTCTTATCATCTTTTCTACATGCCCTTTCTTAAATAAATCTTATTGGAGAGACACTTGAGCAGCCACAAATGTCTCTGTAGACATCTCTTCTGTTTCCTCTACACTTACATCGTTAATGACTGTATTGTCAGAATTTCATTTTTTGAAGTTCCTGTGAATTGACACAACTTAATGAAAGATCTAGAATCAGAAAATTGTAGAATTTTGTAGCCATATGGGATCTGTGGCTCAAGTAGTTATTAAGAGGATTTTGTTAAGTAGGATATGTAATTTGCTGGCATCTGAGACCTCCTGAAACTTAGTCTGACACTCTCCACTATGCTGTTTCTTTATAAAATTAGCTAAATGATATCTTGATCCTTTGAGAGTTGTATTGTGAGGTCAAGCTAAAACACCACTGGTGAAAAACAGCTCTGAGTTTGAAGATTAAATCACGCCCAATACTATGAAGGTTGTCTGAAGACATATTGAATTATGAATAAGGTAGATATTGTCAATCAAATCCTCTTTTCCCTATGAGACTGATTTGTCTCAAGGTAACCATTGCAAAACAATGAAAATTGGCTTAATAGATAAAATTTGTATTTCTTGTCATCACCACTTTCGTTCATTTTTTACTATGAAATGATAGAAACCTTTATTAATACCAAAATATTAAAACGTGAAGCTGTTGTTTTCAGCATATCCTCCTGCAAGGTCTCTGCATTCTGAAAGTGATGTTTCCATCTCTCTTAACACTTCCCCCAGAGAATTCTGTACCCTTCAATTTACACCGTTCCAAAGCAGTAGTTCTGTACTCCTCAAGAGACTCGAATTATGTTCTTCTGAAAGGTACTTTGAGTGGTGGGAACAAAAAGAAGTCTGCAGGGAAAGGTCAGGACTATAGGGTGGATAAGGAAAGATTTCCCAATGATATTCTCGTAGGACTTCCCTGGCCTACCCTTGAAGAATGAGCATATACAATGTCATGATGGGAGAACAAAACAATTCCTCAATTCGACTCTCCTGGTCCTTTTCTCACCAGTGCATTTTCTTCAAACTTCTTCATAATAAGTCCCCATGATTGTCTAGTGCTTATGATGCAAAGTGAGCAAAAAGTCAATTTCATGTTCTTCCTAGGCCAGTTTTGACTTACTGGTAGTGGGTTGGTTTTGGTTTGGTTTTGGAGCCAGGGAAAGTCTCACTCACCTTTCCTCTTTCTTATAGACTCTGCTTTGGGCATCATAAAATCCTCAGAGGAGAATTCTCAGAAACATTTTTCCTCTGAACTTAAAATTAGGAATTGAATTTCCCATGTCATGAAAAGTTTGTGAATTACATATTATTCACTGTACACACTATCCTTTATATGTTATTGTTGTTCATTAGTATCAAGTTGGCTCCAACTCAAGGTGACTCTGCCTACAATAGAGCCATTCTCGAGGTTGTGGATGCACTTGAGTCCATTGTCCCAGCCATTGTGTTAACCCTTCTCATTGAGGATCTCCCTTATTTTAATGGAGGCTCTGCTTTACCAGAAATTAGGTCCTTTCAAGTGATTGGTCTTTTCTGATGATGTATCTGAAGTAAGGAAGCCAATATCTCACCATTCACAATTCTAAGGAGCATTCTGTTTCTATTCCTATGAAGATAGATTTCTCTCTTCTGGCAGCACCTAACTTAAACCATGGCTGTTTTTTCAATTGCTTCATATGAGTGGAGTAGCACAGTAGATGGCAGGTGGATTTAGTTCTAGATCCTGCTTCTGCCTTTTTCAGGCTATGTGATCTGTTTCCAAAGTCCCTGAAAACCCACTTTGACATCTATAATGAGAACAATAAAACATAGATACTCAGAAGGTCATTGAACACGTAAAACTCTTGACTCGTAATTGAAGTTGATACATGTTCATTTCTTTCTCTGCTTTGGTTTTACCATTTTTATTCAGGTGTTCAAAATCGGGAGGCAATAGCCCTTTGTGTTCAATCCTGAATTGCTTCAAGCACCCATTTACACAAGTCCAATTCAACTAATTTTTAAAACACTGTTTTCCAAAAGGAAGGACAAGATGAAAGCTTGAGTCAAAGTAAATAGTAATGATCTATTTAATAGATCATTTAAAAGAGCCATTTCTTTCTTCTTTTATCAATCTTGATATACAATAACATATATTACTTAGCCTTTCCATCAGCAAATGTAAAAAGCCAACGAGCAAGACAGAAAAAGAAACCTGTTCTACAGGGGGAAAGTACAGGGTTACTTCTTGTGTAAGAAAATTTCAATGAGAAAGAAAAGGCAAGCAGTTATTTTGAAAATTGTCTGAAACAAAACTTAAGCTGCAACATGGACCTGAACCTTCTGAGTTTATTGCTTCATCCTTTTTTTTTCAGGTTTAAAATATTATGTGCATTTCTCTCTGTCAGACAAGCATAAGATGCTGGGTAAGTGTGAAATCTGGTTATCATTTACTTTGTAATACCTACGTTAGAATACTGTTTCTATTAAACTGATGGAAATCAATATGAGGAAAAAAATTCCAAACCTTTTATGTGATCAAGTTTCCAGTATAGGCTCAAGCCAATTATCCCTCTGACACCTACAACTGGCATTTTAAGTGATCAGAAAAAATAGCCATTAGTGATGATTTTTCAAAGCCAGCTTGGCTGCACACCATCTCATGGTCTCTCTAGAAAAGTATATCAGTAAGAATTAGATTAATTTTTAAAGGCTCTTTATCCTTGGGTTTACTGTAAGAATTTATCACCTTAGCACAGCATATTTATTAAGTAACTCCATGTTTTATATATGATATTTGTAAAATTTCACACGTGAGAAGACTATATGTGACTTCCTCCACAACTGTATGAGACTGTCAGCATGGGAAAATGTTAACCTATTAATAAACAGATTTTAAAATTTAAAAACATTTACCACGAGAGCTGATGTTAATAGCAAGAAAAATTTAGTGCTATGCAATGTAGTATTTCATACAGGTATTTTTAGAAGTTAATTAAAGCAAGGTATTTAATTCTGTGAGAATTGTAGAGGTCATAGATATTATTAACCTGAGGTTAATTTCCAGAATAATTGTGCAGATGGCATAGGACTAAACAGTGTTCTGTTCTCTTGTACATTGGGCCACTATGAATCAGAACCTGCTTCTGGCACTTAAGAGCAATATATATAAACTGTTTTAGCTTTTCTAGAGCAGGGTTCAGCAACCTGCACTCTCTAGTTATATGTGGCTCCTTTGGTATTAAAATGTGCCTCTGAAGCAAAATTGAATAATTAATTGAATAATTCAGATAATGGTAATTTCATTTGTTGGTAAAAATATATTTGTTTATTTGATAATTTTTAGATTGTGGTGAAGGACAACATTGTCTCTTCCATCTCAAAAGCTTGCCAACCCCTGATTTAGAGAACCCAGCCTTAGAAATTACCCAGGGACTTTCCACAAAACAAAGATAGCTATAAATTGTAGGATGATGATTAGGCATCAAAATTGTTTCTCAATTTATTTCCCATTATGGAGTTTAAGAACCATGTTATCCCTGAGTTATCTTCACTGTTAATTCAGCACATAACACATTTTATCAGACCTTCTAATTTTTTCATGAGTACTAGCTAGTGGGCAGACTTTCTACCTATTGTTTGTCATTTATTGTCACATAAGATTCATTAATTATAACTTTCCAATTATTTGACACACTCCTGAAAAGAGATTCTCGGAAAAACGGCAGAAATTATATTATGTGGTAGGTGCAAGTCTTTCTTGGCCCAATGGTTTCAGAAGATAAGTCTTTCCATTTCACTGATCCACTTCACCATCAGACCTCCAGACTGAAGTCACTTTTTTGTGCATAAGAAGATATGGATCGCCTCCTTTGTTGCTGTCTAATTTTAGTTTGGCAAATGGCGTGTCACTTGCTACTTCTCAAAATATGTCCCAGAAAGAAATTGCTTTATTTGTTTTGTTTCGTGCATTTAAAAAGAAAGAAAAAGTTAGTGAAATGCAATTAGTAGTGCAACATGAAGTTGGAAATGGATTATGCCTTTGCAGAATACATAGAAAAACAACGGCATGTACCTCTACAGAACTAGCACGTGTATATACAAAGAATGTTGTATTTGTTAAGGGTCTTTAGATGCTACAAATGGTTAATATTCAACTGACTACTAACTGAAATATTGGTGATTCTAATCCACTCAAACAGCACTGAGAAGGAAAGATCTGGTGATGGGCTTCCGGTAAGAAAATAGCCCCGAACCTCCCCAGAGGCGTTCCACTCTTTAACACATGGGGTCTCCAGCAGGAGGAATCAAGTTGGAAACAATAGGTCTGCTTTTCATTTGTTAAACAAGCATGTACTCGTGCTGGGTATAGCACAACCTCTGTTGTTCTGAGGGACAGGGCTTCAAGGTGGAATCTCTCCTTTCATTTATGTAGTAATATTGAATGAGCACATACCACATATCGAAGATGCACAGATAGGATTCCAGAAGCTGAGCCCTCAATAACCTTAGCATATTGACTTCCTTCTTCTAGATCATTTTAAATAGTGCAAAGAACAGACAGATCCAAAAAAGTTTTGTTGTTTGTTTTCCTAATAGAAAAACAAAACAAAACGAAAAACATAAGATTCTGCCTTCTTCAAAGACTATCCAAAGGCTCAGAAGTTGTGATTGGTTGTTTATTGTGTGAAATAAAAAGGACCAGATTTGCATCCTGTTTGCACTAGGGGATTAAAACCGTGGCCTTTATATATGTCTTGGGCAACAGTGTTGCTTTGCAGCTTGTCCATGGATATTAAGCATCATTACTTTAAAATTAAAGCAGGGAGTTAGTGCATTAAAGCAAATTCCTAACTTTGCACAACTAGCATGTATTTACTTCATTAATTAGCAGTTACATTTCCCACGCCTTCAATTAGCACTGGTTTCATTTTAAATGCCATCAGTTAAGACAAGATATGATAAGAAAACATCATCACTCGGCAAGCATTCCTCAAACACAGCTGATTTATCTTGTTGGCGATTCATTAAAATGCAAAATATATTAAAATTGATTTTCAGCACTTTCAGGCAGGCAGGAATGTTTGTAATAATGTTAATTTGCAAATTTCTTACTTATTTTTTTTTGAGTCCCTGCTGTAGTCGCCATGTTCAGCTAGAAGCTATTTGTATTGTGCAGACAGAAAATGAACAGCGAACATTTATTTCTCATATCTTTCTGAGAAACCTGAGGCGCATGAAGATATTTGTGCTGTAACAGGCATAGTCAATCTCCTTCGCTCCCTTTAGTCTCTATATATCACCAGCAAACTCCCAGCTAGTCCTGCTGTAGCAATTAACCTGCCAGAGCTCTCTCCTGTCAGGCTCAGTAATAATAAACTCCACCCCATGCCCTCCCCGTGGCACCACCACCTCCCTGAGAGACAGAGCTGGAGATTCCGGCTCTGCAACTCCCATCAAGGTTGACTTATTCAGAATCAGCATGATTAATAAGATGGCGTGGTGTGAGTTGAAAACACAGACACGTTTGTTGCCCCCTCCCCAACTGAGGTTTAAACCTATTAAGGTTTAAAGCAGGGGAGGCGACTGAGCATTCCCTTTTGGTGCACAGGTTCTAAAATAGGCCTTCGGGAAAGACTATTTACAATGCCTTGTCAGTTTCCAAGTTTATGAATAAAAGTATAAATACCAGGAGGGAAGTGTCAGAGTCAAAACATTCAGCTCAAGTAAATCTAAGAACTGGCTAAAAATAATATGTTCACCCAAAAGAGACAAAGGGAGCAGATTCATTTAGACTAATTAGTCGTTATGATTGTTCGTCTTAAAAGCAAAGATGAAAAATTCCCATGTTTGCACTTTTGGGTCAGTTTCAAGTGGACCAAATTGTGATGAATTATAAATTAAAAATCCGGATATACAATCTGTCGGATCACAAGTTGCTAGATGCTGGAAATAGCATATCCCTAACAATAAACCTTGTCTTTATGAAGATGGCAGTATTATAAATGTCATAATGGATTGCAAATGAACCAGCTGTTTATATTGTACTATAGTACATGAATGGGCGAAGAGCAAGGCAGGAAATAAAAGGAGATTGAGGAACATTTTCTAGTACCAAGTCACCGAAAAAAGCCCAAGGAACTCAATTTCTACGCATTCCCATCCAATTTACCCTTGCTGGTGACTTTGGAGGTGGGAGGAGGAGAGTGGAGGGGGAAGTGTAGCTTTCAAAACCAATTGTATTGTTCCACTTTAAGATGCCTTCTAGTATATTCAATAGACCCATCACAGTGATACGTTTCTTGTTCAGTCTTGAGCTGCCCTCCCGCTCCCCGCATGAAATGGGTTCCTCCCACTCCCCGTGTGAGAGGATGTCCAGAGAGGGATTTGAATGCAATCTCAAAGGCCAGGCACATCAGCTTTCAAACTGCTGCATAGCTCAGGAAAGCAGGGCACGTGGCCCAGAAAGGGTGAGAGACTGGCTTCCTTGTTCTCATTTCACTTCAAGGTAAAACACCTTTTGAGCCCAAGAAGGTGATGCCAAGGCAGAATGGATGACAAATTAAATGACTCTCCTCCCCAAACTCTGCCAAATGGCAATGATCTATTACTGAATGATTGCAGGTTTCATTAGCCCACCAACGCCTGTGATTCCTCCAGGAATAGAGACACGCTATTCTTTGTGTTTAAATCTAGGCTTACCTCTGATAGCTCACCGTGGTCAAGCTACTCAGGAATACTCTTAGCAGGTTGGCATGCTTTGCACATCAGTGACGAACCGTCCATGTTTGTTAGGCAAAGATCTTTTTTCGGGTTTCAGGTCCTATTTGCTCAGCCCAGCAAAGGGTTATCGAGGAGGGGTACACTTGGACTTTACAAATTAGGAGTGCTGCTTTATGGAGCATTACAACCACTCTACATAAAAATCCATCCAGAATACAACATTACCACTTGTTATCTTTGCATTTTTAGATAAAGCACCTCACCCATAGCTGCAGGTCTCTTATCTCCATAATATTCACGGGGTGGTAGTTTTTAACTAAACCATCCACTAGTCTAACTCAAAGTATATATTTTATCATTGCTGGAACCAGTATTCAAGAGAATCTACATTTAAATTTATTCTTAAAGCCTGGATAGTTTTTAAACCAATGGTGTTTTGAACAGTGCTGTCTGCAAGGAAACACCCAACTGTCATATCTCAAGAGGCAGGGGTATCAAAGGAAAAATTCTAAAAGTTGATAAGATCTTGGATTTTTTAAGAAATAATACTCAAAACTTTGATTTTGTAAAAAGAAACAAACAAAAGAAAGAACTCTTTTGGGTCTGTGATATATAACTAAAATCCTAAGGCTTGTAAGAGGCTAATTGTCCAAGGTCTTATAATTACAAAGAACTATGCTTTTAGACCAGCAGTTCTCAACCTGAGTTGCGACCCCTTTGGGGGTCAAACAACCTTTTCACAGGGGTCGCCTAAGACCATCAGAAAATACATATTTCTGCTGGTCTTAGGAACCAAGACACCGCTCCTCTATCCGTCTCCACGCAGCCCACCCACATGCAGATATGCCCACATATGAGTACCCGCCGTGAAGACTGCTACCTATGCTACACCATGCTTCAAGACAAATTTCATTTATTTGTAATTAGAAATAAATATTTCACAATATATAATTACATATTATTTCTATGATTAATCACTATGCTTTAATTATATTCAATTTGTAACAATGAAAATACATCCTGCATATCAGATATTTACATTATGATTCACAACAGTAGTAAAATTACAGCTATGAAGTACCAGTAAAAATAATTTTATGGTTGGGGGGTCACCTCAACATGAGGAACTGTATTAAAGGGTTGCAGCATTAGGGAGATTGAGAACCACTGCTTTAGACCAAAGCCCATCTGGCTAAGTCTATATTTTCCATGACTAGCCCTCTGTTGTCCAGTCTTGATGAAAGAGGACCAAGTGCATTAAGGTCTGGAAAGATCGATAATATCCATAGAAGCACTTTTCCTATAGATACCCTGAAGTACCTTGAACTTTTGGTACCCTTTTACATTCTAATAAGTAGTTTACACATATTGGACACTTCAACTCTAGGCAATGGGTCTGTTGCTTTTTGGTCTTTGTTTACTGAGTTAGAGTTACAAAGCCTGCTTTTTTGACAGGTAATCTGATCTTGGATTTATAACTCATAACCACAGCAGTTCATTAACAAGGAACTGCCAAAAGTTCAGGCTGAATTCAGAAGAGGAGGTGAAACAAGGGATATCGTTGTTGGTACCAGATGGATCTTGGTTCAAAGCAGAGAATATCAAAAGGATGTTCACTTGTGTTTCATCGACTATGCAAAGGCATTCGACTGTGTGGACCATAATAAACTATGGATAAACTTGAGAAGAATGGGAATTCCAGAATACTAGATTATGCTCGTGAGGAACATATAGGTGAATCAAGAGGAAGTTATGCACGCAGAACAAAGGCATACTGTATAGTTTACAATCAGGTCAAGTGTGTGTCAGGGTTGCATCCTTTCACCATAATTGTTCAAGCTGTTTGCTGAACAAATCATCAGAGAAGCTGGATTACATAAAGAAGGATGTGGCATCATTCTTCAATCGACAATCAACAAAGGCTTATTATCAACCTGTGTATGCAGCAACTGGTACATGCCAGCTTGGTGAAAGTGAGGAGGAATTGAAGCACTTACTGGTTAAGATCAAGGATTGTGCACTTTAGGTACGGATTACAGCTCAATGTAAGGAAGACCACACGCCTCACAACTGGTAACATCATGATAAATAGAAAGAAGGTTGATGTTGTCAGGAATTTTGTCTTGTTTGGACAAGGAATGCTCATGGAAGCAGAAGTCAAGTAACCGAAAGACCTAAGCCATAGTATTCTCCATTGCATCATATGCATGTGAAAGTTGTACACTGAATAAGGAAGACAAAAGAAGAATCAGAGTTAAGTTGTGGTGCTGGAGAAGAATATTGACTGTACCATGGATGCTAAAAGGGCAAACCGATACCTACTAGAGGTATGGCCAGAGTGGTCCTTAGAGGCAAGGGTGGCAAGACTTTGTCTTCTATAATTTGGACATCCTTTAAGGAGAAACCAGTTCCTGGAGAAGGACATCATGCTTGGTGAAGTAGAGGGGCACTGAAGTGGAGGAAGACCCTCAACAAGATAGATTGACATAGTGGCTGCATTAATGGGTTCAGGCATAGGAACAACTATGAGCACGGCACTGTTTACTTCTGTTGGGCATAGGCTTGTCATGGGTCAGAGCTGACTAGATAGCACTAACAACAATGTATTCAGTATCAATTCTGTCACGTGGACTTCACAGTCACACCTTCTCATTTTCAACAGCGATAGATACTATTTTCCTCTCCTCCCCCTAACATTTTTGTCAATGATTCCACTAGGTGGCTCTGAAATGGTCATACAACTACGAAATGCATTTACATAACTATTATTGTTACTGTAGTTAACTACCATAAATGTAGTGGCTTAAGACAATATACATTATTATCTTGTAATTCTGTCAGAATCCTCTCATGGGTCTCTTTGGTCTAACTTCAAGGCATCAGTCGGACTGTGTTACTTTCTGGACAATATCAGAAAGAATTCCTTACAGTGTCTTTTCCAATCTCCCTTCTTCTGTTTGTTGCCCTCTTGATCCATATTTGAAATCAGCGAATGCAAGTAAGTTCTTGTAGCATGATGGCCTTACTCTGAACTTGATTGCATTGACACTCCTTCTTCTGTTGCATGCTTCTACTTTTTTGGATCCTTCTAACGATATTGGGCCCAAATAAATAATACAAGTTATTATCTCTATTTTAAAGTCAGTTGCTTAGCAACTTTAATTACTCTTTGTCTTTTATCTTAACGTGATCACAGGCTCTTCATACTAGGATGTGGACTTCTTGACTATTTGCCATATAATCAATTCAAATTCCGGGCATCCCATCAGAGCTGAGATTTATAGGGTTTTCAAAGGCTAAAGTTTCAGGAATGGATATCCAGGCCTTTGTTCCTAGATGTCTTACTCTGGACACTCTGCTGGAGCCTGTACACTATGACTAACATTGTTATTATTTGGATTAATGATAGAATATTGCTATTGTCATAAAACATGGAAGTTACCAAATTATGACAAACTGATAAGGTAAATGGTGGATTGTATAAATATTAGTTCTTTATTTGTATATTACATAGAGGGATAACTTAAAGTCAGCATGGAGTAATTGGTTATAAAAGAATGAACACTGAATTCAATAGCAACTGTTATTTTTAGCAATTCAGATTTATAAAATCTGCTCAAAGTATTTAACAGAGCTTTCATAGAAGCAATAACTCCTGTCTTTTGACATTCATATGGGGCCTGGAATTCATATTTTATTTGATTACATTCATAATCAGAGTGACATTCATACTTGGCATGCATGTATATAAGTGTCCAGCTTGCTGTGGACACTCACCACTGCATGTTGCAGAGGGAATAGAGAATGTCTATTAATCTGGTAAATCAGTTGAGGGGAAGGTTTTAAATAGTTACATTATCATGTACTTTACATATCATGCATTTAGCCATTCTATCATATTAATAAGCATCGTGCATGCAATCATCATCATCACAACCTCGGAACTTTATCTTCTTGTACTTGTTAGCTCCCGTTTCCCCTTAACGTGCCCTGCCATGCCCTTAGATAATTTTTAATCCAGTTACTGTCTCTATAGAGTTACTATCCCAGATTTCATACGTAGAAAATAACACAGAACACAAACAGGAAGAAAGCAAGCAAGCAAACAAAAGATCCACAGTAGAAAGCAAAACAGAAAAAAACTTCAATTGAAAATACCAAAAACAGAAACAACTTTAAAATGAGTCAAAGCACAAAAAGGAGTCAAAAGGGAGACCAAATGATAGGGAGTTACATTTTAACCCACCATAATTGACTCTACAATGCTCTCTGTCTGATAGCAAGGCTGCTCACATCCCTGGTTTGCAGTCAGAAGGTATTCATCATAGGCTTAATCCATGTGGGGACCCTATAAATGAATTTTGGGCCTCCATTGTCAACCACTGCCTTATGCAAATAAAGCCTTCATAATTTAAGGTCTGATACCATTCCATCCTTTCATTTGGATTTTATTATTTACAATCCTTGGATCACACAGAGCAGTATGCTTCTTCCATGTAGCTTTAGTTGAGGCCTCACTTAGATGGCTGCTTCTTTTAAGATAAGCCTTTAAAATGTAAGGCTTTATTCCTTCTGATAGATGGGCATGATCTAGTTTCCTCACCACATTTTCCTTTAGCACCCCTTTCTTCAGAGATCTCTTGTCATGATGGAAAATATTGGGTATGGCTACCATAAGAACTAATTGTTCTTAAATTGGAGCTAGAATTAAGTGCAAGTCCCCCCAAACCATCTACAAACAACAGAATGCAGGCTTTTGTAGGCAAATTTGAATTGGAATCCCTTTTCAACTATGCCTTGTCAGGTGGGTACATTGAGCTAAATCATGATCAAGAAACTATGAGAGGATACCCCCAAATACACAGATTTTTTTCCCCCAAAGCTATGTATTTAATTTTTTTTTAAAAGCAACCTTATCACCTTCAAAGTAGTCTCCATTACACTTAACGTATTTGTCAAATCTGCAATTCCATTCTTGGAAACATTTTCAAACTCATTTGTTTGATGGCTGACAGCACCTCCCTTATTGTTTTCTTCACTTCTTCTATACTATCAAATCACTGTCCTTTCATGCCCTTCTGCATTTGCAGAATCAAAATGAAGTCTCATGGAGTGAGGTCAGGTGAGTCAGGTGTGTGGAGCAAGAGAGGCATGCTGTTTTTGGCCAAAAACTAGTGCACTGAGATGGCTGCATGAGCAGGTACATTGTTGTGGTGGCAAAACCAGTCCCCATCTGCCACAAATCAGGCCTTTCCTGTCGCAACTGTTACACAATTTTTTCAGAACCTCTAAATAGAAAGCTCGATTAAGAGTCTGACCTGGTGGAACAAACTCCAAATGTGCTATCCCCATCAAATCAGCAGAGCATTTTTCCAGTATTTTTTGTTTTGTGTTTTTTTTGGGGGGTGGGGGGTGCCGGGGGTGGGGTGGGGTGGGGGGATGACCTCATGTGTTCCCTCTACTACCCAAACCAAAAAACCAAACTCGGTGCCATCAAGCCAAGGCTGACTCATAGTGATCCCCCTGTGGGTTTCTGAGACTGTAACTGTTCACCAGAATAGAAAGTCTCGTCTTTCTCCTGTAGAGTTGCTGGTGGTTTTGAACTGCTGACCATTCAGATCACAACCCAACATGTAACCACTACACCATTAGGGCTCCCCTACTATTAAAGAAGGGTTTAAATGCTATATACTGCAGAGCAGAGTGACAAGTGCAAAATTATGCCTCCCAGATAAAGAGCTTCATTGGGAACTATTTTTATTTGCTTTGTATTTTATATGATTATTTTATTTTATTGGGAACTATTTGATTTGCTTTGAAATTCCCAAATTTCCACTGGCCTCTGAGAGAAGTAAATCAAATTTTAAATCACATATCTTTGCATACCATTTACATAATTATTTTGAGCAAATTCTTAGACAATAAAAGATGGTATACAAGTGGTTGCAAATTCCTCACCCTGTCTATAACTCTTATCAAATGCTCTCCAGAAGTATATACTAGTTCACTTTCAACTCCAATACACAACAAGGCCCATGTCCTTAAACTTAACAAGTTTAAAATCAACTTCTTGATTTTAACTTAACATTTTAAAATCAACAGCTGGGTTTCACATGTAAATAAACAATATCAAAAATTGTTCTTTTCATTTGAATTACTGTGATTATTGTGATTGGGAATGTGTTTCTGTGAAATTATATTGACAATTTGTTTACTTCTATCTGTGAATTGCCTGTCACATCGTTACCCTATTTTAACTGGCAGGTTTATAGTTTTTCACTGACCTACAATATTTCCAAATATTAAGACCTTTGTCTTGTACCTAGACCTTCAAAAATTATTTTATTTTTTACTTTCATTTTTCCACAAACTTTTTGAAGCCCCCTCATATGTTCTTAGATTTTTCTGATTTATATTTTCTTTATAGAATTAGAATTCCTTTTCAAGCATGCCTGGTCAGGTAGATTACTTTGAACAAAATAACGACCAATAACTGCAAAGCTTAGTGACTAGGCATATGTATATCTCAGATGTCTGGTACAGAGTCCCTATTGGTTGGGATAGACTCAATGTTCATGGGTTTGGTTTGGAAGGACACTCTTAAGAAGTGCTTCCCAAATTCCCTCTGGCCTCTTGCAGGAGGGAGTCAATGTTTAAACTACAATCTCCCCAAGACTTCCTGTGGCTACTAATTTTCAAAGCTGTATTATCACATAGAGTAATATTATTAAGATCTAATAATTATTGGATTTTTTAAGGAACTACCTCGTTTTAAAAAAATCTTTCATTTTTACCTTTTTTTTCACATCTTAGGTACCACACAAACTTGCATTTTTGATCTCCCAGTTGTTTTCATCAATCAGTTCCTATTCTTTTTTAATTGCGTCTTTCAGTAGGCTTGTGAATATAGCAACTGTTACCTTAAAGCTTATTATAGCACCTCTGTCTTTTCAATAATGTCAACATCATTGCCATCACCTCAGAACTCCTAATTCTGCTCCTCACAGCCCCCTCGTTGAATGAAAAGTACTGTGCATTTTTATTTGTTGGAAGCTTTGGCTGAGTAATTCATTTGGAAAAATCTTGCGTGTTGTGCATGATCAGAAGATAGAGCGCCTTCCCTGTCAATCACTATAGCTGGGGTAGGACCAAGAGCTCTTCTGCATGTGCCTGGAGGGTACTACTGATGGCGGGCTGCTGAGATTGTCAACTGTGCTAATCTGGACCATCTTTCTTTGTCTTTGGTGACAGGAAGATTAAGATTCAGTATCTCATTCAGTTGTTGCAGTTAGTCTCTTTCAGTTTGTTGTTTCAAGCTTTCTTTTTAAGTTACTGAAGAATATAAGCAGCAACCGCTCAAACCCTGTGAAACCCTGACCTGCTGTAATATACTCCGGGGGCAGCCTGGCATGTGAAGAAACGAGAGAGGGTTTGTTTTATTTTCTCAGAGATCTTGGGTTTGAGATTTGAATCACAATCTATCAGTGTGGTAGCTTGGGCAAGTTGCTTGTCTTTGATGAGTCTCAATTCCCTTTTCTGGAATATGGAAGTGATTATCACTTACATGGCACTTTGTATGTTTGGGTGTGTGGATTCTCTCAGGAATACATTTTTTTTTTTTAATGGAAGCGCCCTAGAACTATGTCTGGAGCACAGTACGTTTCTTTTTCATATCTGTGTCCTTTTAATCAACTCCTTGTTTCCTTCTATGCCCGTAATCTCCTCTCCATTCTCTTTTCTGATAAACTTGTGCAAAATATTGAAAGAACATACCATGGCCTAACAATATCCCATATGATCCTAATTTCATGAGATAAATCCAATCTCTCCATCATGTTCCCATCCTGCTTCTCTCCGCTGACTCATCTGACATGCCCAAAGGATCATCCACAAGGAAATAATCTTGAGCTTCCTCAAATTATTTCAGGTTATTTCAGTTTCCATACCCAGTAACTTATGTTCCTGCCTCAACTGACAATTTCCTTATGTACAGCTATTAAAAATCACTGCCTTCCTTTAAGACACAGTAATGCCTAATGTGATTGTTAGCCACCAGTAGGCAGGCCTTTGACTTATTCTGCCATGTATATAATGGGGATGAAATGCTCTTTGGTGTGGTACCATCCCCGCGAGAGTTTGCAATCTGCTGTCATCCTTAGGATTGTCATTGGATGATTTGGGGAACAGTATCTCCAGGCCTTTCTTTCTTGTCTAGAAGTCCCACTGAAAACTGTTTGAGATAGCTAATGTTTATTGTGCCAACCTGGCCGATAATCACATGTGGGGCTAATTGAAAGGTGGAGGGATAAATGGCTCAGTGAACCTTGCCTTTCTAGTTCTTGGGTCCCTTGATTTGTGATGGTCAGACCAGGGTGCAGCTGCCTTAGCCAGTTCCCTGCTTCAGCTTGCAAGGCTCACTTCCTGTATGACATCCCACATGGACCTACCCTGATGCAGCCCTGGGTGCTGGAGCAGCTGTG
>NW_022103897.1:3220249-3227852 GCF_000313985.2 Echinops telfairi | reverse complement strand
TGAATTTGAAAGGATAGGAGCACCAGTAAATAACTGTCGTGCACCTTAAATCAACATCTGTGAAGTCTATTTTTAAAATACATTGATAAATGATCAGTGCATTCCTCTTACTGTTAAATGCATGCCTTTCTCCCTCCTCCCCGATTGCGTTCTCCAGTCCCCCTGCCCCCTGTTCCTCTGCCTTTTGAAGAAAGTAGAATTAAGAGGGATTATTTGGAGAATCCCTCCAGAGGCTGGTAACGTCAGCTGTGACATCTGGAATCCAGCCTGTTTTACTGGCTGGGTCTATAAAACATCCTCACAAATGTCAAGGAGTAACTAATCTCAGCCTGGTTAACTCTCTCCTTTCTAGCCTAACTGGAAGCCGATCTGTTCCGCATCTTGTCTTGGAACTTACATTCTTTTCCTCCCCTAGGGGGCATGTCTTGTCTTAACTGGTTCTGGCTCAAACTGTTCAGCAGCAAGCCACATATCATAAAAGTCTTAAGGGATTTTTCTCCTGCAGTTTCTACGTGATGTCCATTGATTTTTTTTTTTTTTTTTACAGAAAGTGCCCCAGCATTTTGTGTTTTTTTCTCTCTCTCTCCCTTAAGAAAAAAGCCAGTTTCAACACAGACGAATACGTGCTGGATCAGCCCTTCCATGTTAACAATGAATGCACTAATAAATAGAGTCCACACACAAAAGAACCTGTACTTTCCCCAAGAAGTACTCAAATTCAAGATGCCAACATCTGCTTGAAGCAAAATAACCCAGACATCCACATGGGAATCAGAAGGTTTTCTTATCACCTTTGCCTTAAAACAAAAGAATAGATTAGGACCCAGCTGGAATTTATTTGAGAGGAGTTACTGGGATGCCATGTATGGACACTCTATGTATAAAAGTGTGTCTGTGGGTGAGGGAGACAAAGATAACAGTGACTTCACAGTCAGTGATGGAGAAGTCTGATTCTGTAATGAGGGCGCTGAATGTGGATATTTTTTGGAGTTTTATCAGTGAGGATAAAACTGTCACTTTCCATGCAAGATGCTTGGTTTGACATCCTGGCCCCCCAACCCCGAAGGATGATATTCCTGCTCAGAGCAGCCACTGCACAGAGAGAACCATAGGGCTGGCCACACCACAATGCACAAAGTCCCTCACTGACCCATATAGGTTCAAGGGACAACACTAGAGATAGTGCAGGAATTGTGCCCAATCTGACCCCACCACAGCAGGGCAAAATGTTAAAGGCTTGGAACAGAGCAGCAAGGGGAGCAGAGCAATGAAGTCCCCGGAGAATTCCAAAAAACCACTTTGAGGCCAGGGCGTGACACCCATCAGTCTGGACTGGAAAACACTCCTAAAAGTCAACAAACAGACCTGAAACTATTTATAGGCGTTTCTTTTTGTTGTCATTGGGTTTTTGTTGTTGTTGTTTTGTGTTTTTGTTTTCTTTTGTTGTTTGGTTTTGCTCAGTCTTGTTTTTATGCATATTATTATCTCTGCATGTCTATCTAGATAAGATAGGCAGGATAAACAATCCAGAGAAGAAAACAATGGCGACTGGCAGTTCCAGGGTGACATGGGAGAGGCAAAGGTGGGGGAAACAAAGTGGGTGTTAACAAAACCAGGGGAACAGGAACAACAAGTGATCTAAAATCGATGCCAAGGAGGGCGTAGGATGCCTGGTGGGGCTTGATCATGGGCAATGTAATCGAGAGGAATTACTGAAACCCAAATGAAGGCCATACATGATAATGGGACAAGGGGAAATAGAGGAAAGAATTAGGAGGCAAATGGGCATTTATACGGTCTAAATAAAGACATGTACATATGTAAATATATATATAATGGTGGGGGGAAAGATCTATGTACATATATTTATATGTTAAGTATTAAGGTAGCAGGTGGACATTGGGCCTCTACTCAAGGACTACCTCAATGCAAGAACACTTTGTTGTAATAACCTGGCATTCCTTGATGCTCAGCTTCCTGACTCCATCACTGAAGACCAAATGGGTGCATAAGCAAATGTGGTGAAGAAAGCTGGTGGTGCCCGGCTATCAAAAGATATAGCATTTGGGGTCTTAAAAGATTGAAGATAAACAAGCGGCCATCTAACTGAGAAGCAGCAAAGCCTACATGGAGGAAGCACACCAGACTGTGATCATGAGGTGTCAACAGGATCAGGTATCAGGCATCAGAGACCCAGAACAAAAAATCATATCAATATGAATGAGGGGGGGCTGCAGAGTGGGGATCCAAAGCCCTTCTGTAGACAATTGGACATCCCCTACAGAAGGGTCACAAGGAAGAGATGAGCTAGTCAGAGTGCAGTATAGTACCAATGAAACATACAACTTTCCTCGAGTTCTTTAATGTTTCCCCCTGCCCAACTATCATGACCCCAATTCTACCTTACAAATCTGGCTAGACCAGAGCATGTATATGGGTACAGGTAAGATCTGGACACACAGGGAATCCAGGACAGATAAACCCCTCAGGACCAATAATGAGAGTTGCTATACCAGGGGGGGAAGAGGAAGGTGGGAGGAGAGAGGGGGAACCGAACACAATGATCTACATATAGCCCCCTCCCAGGGGGACAGACAACAGAAAAGTGGGTGAAGGGAGACATCGGTCAGTGTAAGACAGGGAAAAATAATGGTAATTTATAAATTATCAAGGGTTCATGAGGGAGGGAGGGTGACTGACAGGGGGAAAAAATGAGGAGCCGATACCCAGTGTTCAAGTAGAAAGAAAGTGTTTTCAAGGTTTTGAAAATGATGATGGCAACAAATGTACAAATATGCTTGACACATGGATGCATGTATGGTTTTTGATAAGAGCTGTACAAGCCCCCAATAAAATTATATTTTAAAAAAAGATACTTGCTTTGATTCCTCATTAGCACATCTCCTACAAAGTCGCTACCTATCTGTTAGGGGGGGCTTGCATGTTGCTATGAGTGGGTTTCACTGGAAGAAAGATTTAGTACTCGATTTCCAAAGTTCAGCTAGTGCAAACCCTCTGCATTACAGAGTCCCACACTGTAACTGGTCATGGGGATGGTACAGGATTGGACAGCATTTTGCTCTGTTGTGCATGGAGTCACTGCAAGTTGGGGAGGACAGTGGGAGGTTACTCACTGGCAGCCAACAGCAACGACTGCAACACAAAGCATTAAAAGTATCAGGTAGTCTGATGAATGTTCTACTTGAAATATCTCATTTAATCAGTAAAGCGACTTGTAAAATTGTTGTTGTGTGTTGTTAGGGGCCATCCAGTTGGTTCCAACCCATAGCAGCCTGTGCACAATTGGAGGAAATGCTGCACGCCCTGTAACATTAGAATTTATTATCTATTTTAAAGAAGAAGCTGATGCAAAAGCTATTGAGCAGCTGTCTGAATGCCACAGTTACAGAGGAAAAGCAGAAAGCCAAACCGCTGGATTCCAAAATACAACTTTTACTACTGCCTCCCATCTGCTCAGCAATGTCCCAGATCAACAACTTATGTTTCCCAAACTGTTCTAAATTACCATGCTATCGTGGTGCAACTTATCAGTGAGGGCAATTACTCATCAACTTGACAAAATGTTTGTTTAAAATACACTTGGCTTCACTGAGTGAGGGTGATGTACACATAGAGTGACAGAGGTAAATGTTGTCACTAAAAAGTACACATGTAAATAAGACCTATTTTCTAATAGCTATGGCATCTATAAATTTGAAACAACAGCAAAACAACCCATATACACATGTATACATGCCTATATGTATACCTATAGGCATATATGTATAAACCTAACCAACACCCCCAAATCCACTGCCTTTGAGTCAATTCCAACTCATAGTGGCCCTGCATGGGGTTTCCAAGGCTATAAATCTTTACAGAAGCACATACTTCATATTTATCCCTTTGAACAACTGGTGGCTTTGAAATGATATGATGGGACTTCAAAATGGAATCTAAAGTTCCCCCTGGCATAGCTCATAAAATTCTGTTCTTTCTACATCTAAGTTTGGTGAGTAATACCTGGAGTCTTCAAAGCTTGCAAAGAGTCATCTAAAGACACTAACCTTGGTATTTACTCATCTGAAGCAGAAGAGAAATAGGGCCATCAAAGCCCAAAAGAAGAAGGTAGACCACAGAAAAATAATCTACACATAAACCCTGGGTCCAGAAGGACTGGAGGGTGCCCACTGCTGACCATTGTAGAAAAATGTGGGAAAGAATTTTGACTCAATAAATAATGAGCACCACCCATCAGTATTGTTCTCCTTTCCAAACTCCCCTACCTATATGATTCCAAACAACAATGAATTGCTTTTAAAAGAAGATGAAAGGAGGAAGGGAAAGTAGATCCTTGGAGACAGAACATCCAGAACAGAAATAACAATGACCATACCTTGTGAAGCTGACCAATGGCACTACACCGCTTGTGTAGAATCTTTTGAGTGGGAACCTAAATTGCTATGCAAACCTTCTCTGCAAGCACAATAAAAGGTTATTTTTAAAAATAGCACAATTCATTGAAAATTCCCAGATTGAATCCTGAAACCCATTAAGACTGATCAGCGTCGCTATCAAACCACTTCCCTAGTCGAATTTGGTACAGCCAGCCTAACGTAATTTTGTGGACACATGGTGGGTGCTCATGTCTTAGAATCCAGTCAGGAGCATCTCGATGACAAAGGGCTTGGCACCTGGCAGCCACTCAATAAATGACTGTTGTGATATTCTCCATGTTCGAATACTGATGGTTACAACTTTTCTCTAATAGACTGAAAGGAAAAGCCCATTCAGCCCCCTGGTGCGACTCTACTTGAGAGTTGAGGGGGAGCAGTCAGACTGCAGAAATCAAGAGTCCCAGCAAAGCTTTGCATCAAGCCGAAAGACTACAGTCAAGGTAAACATTTTCCTTCCTAGGACAGTGTGGGCCCCTATCATTAAGGTTTATAGGTATTTGTATATGTCATTACTGTTACCACTTTCTCCTGGGTCCTGGGGAGAATCAAACTGAAAGCCTATAAAATACCACAAGCTCCTAAGAGAAAGATGCTCTCTAAAGATATAGAATTACTATAAGTTTCAGCCACTTCCCCAGCCTGAAAATGCTGTCCTGGTGAGAATGATCACTTAGCAGTCGTTGGCTCGTTTCCTAAGCTAGTAAGAAACCAGTCTAACTTCCAGGTCTGGTGAAGGTGGAGGGATAGGTCACTGGAACACAGGGCAGAGAAAATCAGAACTCAGATGACTTTTAATCTAGGTAAGTTATAAGAAGCTCTCGTAGCGGTTCAAACAGCTCACTGGGTTGCTAACTGCAAGGTTGAGGATTCACACCCAACAACCGCTCCCCAGGACAAAGATGAGATTGTCGGCTCCTGTAAAAATTTAGTCTCAGAAACCCTGAGGAAAAGCTCTTCCCTGTCCTCTAGAATGTCTATGACTAAGAACCAATTCAAGGACAGTGAATGGTCTATGGTATGAATGCAGCCTCATAGACACCTGGTATAATGGTAACAAACACGTGGGCTTACAAAACTCGGTCACCCGCTCATAAGTGGGATGAAGGAGTCTGCTTCATTTTCAAGTCTTCTTGCTGCGAGGGCCCCCTCTGGTTTGGCACAGGACAGCCTCAGTGGTTCTCCTCTTGGCTCCTCAAGAAGTACCAGCCATCTCAATCTCCATCAGCTGTCCACAATAGCCATTCAAATAAGCACAGTTCCCTTGGAGTTAATCTTTTAAACTCAAAGGCACAATCCCTTCAGCTCAGCTTATAGAAAGAGGCTAAATGTCTCTGAACTGCTCATAATCTAGAAGATTATCTCTTGGCCTGCAGAGAGACACAACTTCACCAGCCCCTCACTATGTTGTACGCAAAAAATCAGGGGTGTGCTGCCTAACGAAAAATCAAATTCTAGAGAGAAATGCCTACATTTGGAGATAGATAAAGGGATTGTCATTTGCATAAATATTTTTGGAAATAATGATGCAATGTGATTAAAAGATTTGGAAATATCAATAACATATAGATTAAGTACATTTATAACTTCCTTGGTTTAATTTTGTGTGTTTGTTTTCTTTGAGGCCTTCTAGCTTTAAGTTCAAATAGTCCCTGTGATGTTACTTGAAAAGCCATCTATTCTTCCTCTGACTCTGACCACAGCATTAGATCTGATCTAAGAGCTTAATGTGCAGTCTCCTCCAGACTGCTAAGCCTGTCCATGACTTCAGATCCCCAACGCCCAAACCTACTGCTCTCAAGTGACTTACAATGTATAATGATCCTTCCTAGGGTTTCTGGTACTGTAAATCTTTGTGTGCTTGTTTGACATAAAACTGTAAATCATTACAAAAGACAGATCCTTATCTTTCTCCCTCAGAGTGTCTGGTGGGCTTGAACCAAGCATCTTGTAGGCCAATACCTAGCCCAAAGTGCCACAAAAGTTCAGCCAATAGTTGTCAACTCAGGGATTCCCAGCCTGTCTCTCTCACTTCTAACCCACTGCCTACAAATCTGAGGGTCACATGTCATGTCACATGTCTTTTGGGTCCCCAGGCCATCCTCACTTCTGACCCATGGCCAACTAAAATTTGGGAGTGCCCACTGCCTTCTTCCAGGTACAATGCTGCACTAGAATGATTCATAGACTAAAGACTATCTATACTATGATTACAATTGTGTAGTAAAAAATATTCAAATGAAGAGATGCAAAGGATGGGGTCAAGGAGGTTCCTGACAGGGAGCATCCTTGTCTGAAGAAAAGCTGGGTCACCCTCCCAGGCACTGATGTCAATCAGCGACCAGGACAATCACTTAACTCTCAGTATCCATATGTGTTATTATTATTTTGTGGAGCAAGGGGACAGGTTCTTAAGGTATAGGGAGCTCTGATAGCAGAGGGGTTAAAACACTCAGCTCATAAGCAAAAAAATCAGGCAGTTCAAACCAACCAGCTGCTTCTCAAAATAAAAATGTGACAGCGTGCGTCTGTAAAGATTGACAGCCTTAGAAACCCGCTGGGGGCAGTTCTATTCTGTACTGATGTGTGTCCCTATAAGTCAGAATTGACTCAGTGGCAGTGAGTTCGGTTTACGTATGCATGATTGATTGAATCATTGTCCAAATGAGTGAATTCAACCTCCAGTCCTTCTCCACTGAGCCCATGCTAATATCTCATGGTAGTTCTTTCTGAGCTGGACAGTGTCCACCTAAGAATTGCCTTGTTAGCATAATTTGTCAGGTATTATCTGAAGAATAAAGACACCTCAATCACCCAATCACAGGGATTAGTAGTTAATGACCAGGAACCCAGGACAATGACTGAATTATTAGGTTAATTGATTACCCCCAAACTTACATATGTAGCTTTAACTGCCATAAAAATATATAACAGGCACAAATAGAATCCAAAACATCTATTTTTTTATATCAGTCTACTGATGGCCTTGCCCCATTACATAAATTAAATGCTGACAACTCCCAGACCTCTCTTATTCTTTTTTTTTTTTTTGTTGTAGAAAGTTTTTTTATTTATTTTATTAGGGGCTCATACAACTGTTATCGCAATCCATACACACATCAATTGTGTAAAGCGCATTTGTACCACAT
>NW_022103897.1:3207062-3218940 GCF_000313985.2 Echinops telfairi | reverse complement strand
TATCATGGAGGTGAGCACACAATGATATGATTTTTTGTTCTTAAATGCCTGATAACTGAACCCTTTGGCACCTCGTGATCACACAAGCTGGTGTACTTCTTCCATGTGGGCTTTGTTGCTTCTGAGCTAGATGGCTGCTTGTTTACCTTTGGTTTTAGTTTTTACCGGGTCTGTTACTCCAATCTTCTCCTCCACCACCACTTCTAGAAATCCTGGCAAGGGCTATGGGTTAGGAAGTCACCAGGAAATGGACATATTTTAAATAAAGCCTTGGGAATTAATAGATCAGGAGTAGAAAGATAGAAAAGAAATCCAAAGAAAATCCAAAGGAAAAGTCATGAGGAACCTTAATATTCAGAGTCGGATTCAGGAGGAGACTGAGACCAGTTAAAAGACAGTGCAGATCCTTGCTCTGGTAGAGGTGAGACCATGGTAGATAAGCACTGAGACAAGGTTGGATGTTCTCTGACCATCCAGCCAAATAGCTCTCCTGGAGGTTGCTCTAGATTCTTCCTAACTGTCATGCAAATGAATTCTTACATTGCTGAACTTGTGTGCCTCTAGAATCACTCTTCATCACCCATATATCACTTTGTCATACACTACTGATTTGCACATTGCTATGATATTGGAAGTTATAGCACCAGTATTTCAAATACCAGCTGGGTCAAGAACTAGGGTGCCATCCCAGATGTAGTGTTGGAAAGAAAGATGATAGTGTCTCTGATAGAAAAACTCTGGAGCAGTGTCACAGGGTGAGACTGGAAAATTTTCTAGCAACCATTGCTGCAAGGCTCAATTGATATGCAGGCTTCTTTGGGTAGGCAGGAAGGGAATTCTATGATTTAATTAAAAATCTCCATAGAAAAGTGGAAAACTCCTTTAAAAACACATGTATAGGAAGAGAGGAAGAGAAGCAGAAGTGGAAAGGACATGGCCACCAACAAAGTGGTGGTGGTTCGAGGTGCAAGAGGCCAGACAAGGGTAAAACAAACCTGCTGTAGTGGAGTTGATTCCAACTCAAGGTGGTCTCATGTGCATCAGAGGAGAACTGGGCTCTGTAACGTTTTCAATGACTGATTTGGGGGGGGGGGGTATAGATCACTAGACCTGTCTTCCAAGGAGTTTTGGGGGGATTTAAACCTCCAACCCAGCAGTTCTCAACCTGTGGGTCGAATGACCCTTTCACAGGAGTCACCCGATTCATAACAGTAGTAAAATTACAGTTATGAAGCAGCAGTGGAAATAATTTTATGGTTGGGGGGGGGGGTCACCACAACATGAGGAACTGTATTAAAGGGTCGCGGCATGAGGAGGGTTGAGTACCACTGTTCCAACATTTCTGCTATCAGCTGAATACTTTGCAGTACCTCAAGACTCCAATTGGAGGAGTCTTATGGGTAGACTAACCCCCTCTTTCTATCCCTAGCTCAATAATAGAATCCTAGAGAGAATTATTTATGTACTGAGTCCTAGGGAAAACTGATTTCCTTCCATTCAAAAGGTAAAAGATTCTGAGGCCCATTTAGAGTTGAAGCATTCTTATAAATAGAAGTTCTGGGGTGTATCTATCACATATACTGCTTACACTGTCTTTCTCAAGCACCATCCACTCAAAAAAAGGAAACGAAAGCAAAATGAACATGGGTTTTGCACTTAATGTATTTTTCTCTGTATCTTTGAAAGGTTGACTTACATTCATATTCTAAGTCTCGTGTGGTGTAGTTGGCAAATATCCCATTTCCTTGACTCAAAAATGGAGTACTAGATAGATTAACAAACTTTTTAAAGGTCAAAATTTTAAACACTAAATCCTGCAGGCTATTTTTCCCTAAGCGCAAATTCCCTATCTCCACATGTTCCAGGAATTGTCAAATCATAATTTCTGCTTTCTCTCTGATTCTAAATTGGTAAGGGCAGCACCAGCGGATTTGCGACTAATTATTCCGATATTAAGAATGGCATCTGGTTTTATTTCAGGTCAAATGCAGTTGAACGTGATTATGGTTTGTTTGTTCGTTTCTGGATTAAGGTTCTTCTTACCTCATGTTAAGTTAGTTTCTTGAGGACGACCCTGGGTGGAATCTCTCTTTTCTTAATTTCCTTAGGTGGGGACATAGTTTTCAGTTGATCAGTACGTGCCACAGGAATAACTCTCCTGAGTGGCAGCACAGCCACTTTTATTACAAAATTACCATTTCTATCGCCATTAGGATATTTCTGCATGGTGCACATGCTTAAGGCTTTCGGCTACTACAAGTGTTGGAAGTTAAGAGTCAATGATAGATACCTTAGGAAATAAAGCCTGACATCTACTTTCAAAAAACTCAACCGTTGAAAATTCTATGAAGCACTGTTCTACTCTGTTCTACTCTGACATGCATGGGCTCACCACGAACCAGTTGACTTAATAGTAGCTGGTTTTTGGTTTACTGCCATTAGGGACTCGTTTCCCTAAATAACGTCTACCATTTGGCTTAAATGCAATGCGTGACATAAATTTGTATTATTAAAAATTATTAAATACAATATTTCATTTTTAATTGACTTTTTTATTCCTTCTTTGTCAAATGCAAGGGGCATGAGAAATCAAGGAGGAAACAAAGAAAAAAAAGCACAAGCATCAAATACTAACCTATCTGTTCCTAACAGTTTTATAATGACAAGTCCAGAGAACAAAATATATTTTTACAAGTGTTTCTCTTCCTGGTTTTTTTTTTTTAAAGTATGGCCACCTCATGTCAGTAATGACTTCAGTAGGAATGATCAGGGAAACAAATGCTGTTTTTAAGAGTAGAATGCTAAAAAGTGTTTTGGGTTTGTTTTGTTTTTAAGAAAATATTTAAATGAATGCAGTTTTTTACTGAAGGATGGTTTTCTCAGACACATTATTGTTTTGCCCAATTCTCAAGTGTAAGCTTAAAACTAGTATACATTGTTCAAACTCTAGCCTACAATAAACATGCATTTAATTCTATGTAAAATGATTTCACATGAAGTATGCATACAACCATCTACGTTTATGCAGTCTAAAGGAGAGGTCAAGGAAAAGAGGGACAAACAACTGAATGGAAGCGCTAAGTATATAATAGTTTAGGGAGGGAATAAGTCCAAGAAAGTCACTTTATTGTTTCATAGGTAGAATTGCCAATGAGTCTAGAATGGCAAGATCTGCCAAAAATAGAAGAATAAAACGAATAGGCTTTTCAAGTTGAAGAACACTTGACAGCCATTGAATTTCATAATCTTGCATTTCAGCTAATAGAGGAAATCCCAGCCGTGAACCAGCACCTTCTGCCTCCCATGCCCTGAGGTCTTGCTATTAGTTTCCATCTACTTGCCTTTGATTCACGGCAACATTTTTAAATTTAAATTTTATTTTATTGGGGTCTCTAAAATCTATTATCACAATCCATACATATATCACTTTTGTCATACACATCTTTACATATGTTGTCATCATCTTTTTCAAGATATTTTCTTTCTACTTGAGCCCCTGGCATCAGCTCCTCCTTTTTCCCCCTCCCTCCCCCGTCCTCCCTTCCTCCCTCCCTCCCCCATGCTCCCCTAACAATCTATAAATTATTCTCTTTTTTTTTTCATGTTTTACACTGACTGCTGTTCCATTTCACCCACCCTTCTGCTGTCCATCCCCCTGGGATGGGAGTCACTTGTCAATCACTGTGATCGGTTCCTCCCCCTCGCCCCTCTGGCCCGTTACCCTCCCAGTATCGCTGCTCCCTTTATTGGTCCTGAGGGGTTTATCTGCTCTGGATTCCCTTTGTTTCGAGCTCTTATCTGTACCATTAGTAAGATACAGTTGGGGTCATGGTATTGGTGGTGGTGGTGGGGCATTAAAGAACGAGAGGAAGGTTGTGTGTTTCATCAGTGCCATACTGCATCCTGACTGGTTCTTCTCTTCCTTGTGACCGTTCTGACATGGGGGTGTCCAGTTGACTACTGATGGGCTTTGGTTGTCCACTCTGCCCTCTCCCTCATTTCCGCAGATATGCTTTTTGTTTGTTTTGTTTTGGGTCTTTGATGACTGATACCTGATCCCATCAACCCCTCATGATCACACAGGTTGGTGTGCTTCTTCCATGTGGACTTTGTTGCATCTCAGCTAGATAGCTGCTTGTTTATTTTCAAACATTTAAGACCGCAGACGCTATGTCTTTTGATAGTTGGGCACCATCACTTATGTATAAAGACAGGGGAATAGAGCTATGTACATATATTTATTAACAAAGTATTAAGGTAGCAAATGGAAATTGGGCTTCCACTTAAATACTCCCTCAATGCAAGAACAATTTGTTCTACTAACATGGCACTCTGTGATGCTCACCTTCCCGGACAGGATCACTGAAGACAAAATGGGTGCATAAGCAAATGTGGTGAAGAAAGCTGATTCATGGCAACCTTATGAGTAATGTGGGTTCTGGGCCTGCCTCATACTTTTGGGTCTGTTTGAGCCATTGTTGCAGCCAGAAGTCAAACGTTCCATGTATGCTCCTTCTACTCTTCTCCCAAATGCTTCTTTTTGATGTGGACTCAAACGCTATTGAAATCTACTGGGGCTCTAGCTGGCTTGGGTTTTGGAAGGCTGAGGAAGATCCCAATGATAATCATGAACTACAAATTTGACTTCATAGGCATATGCTTGAAGCTATTCTATACCCTCTAAGCATACTATGCTGACCTAGACAGGTTGGGTAGAGGGGAGAGGGACTAGGCAGTCATTCAAAACCAAAGAAGTAAGGCTGGGTGGTCAGGAAGTGATGGTTGTTTGCCTGGAGAGGTAAAAAGAAAGCCTTGGGACAAGAACTTTGCATGTCAGGTGCATCTGTTTCCGAGGTGAAGGTTGTGGGAGGAGAGGATGGGTGTCCTTAACAAGGTTCACTGATCTCTGTTGTGTGGGCTGGGTGGGACTTCCCAAGTACTCTTACCTGGGGAGTTTACTGCTGCTGCTGGGTCTGAAAGGGCCACAGTATTTTGAACAGGTCTTTCCACTACATAGCGAATAATTTGTATTTTTTTGCTTTACTATAAAAACGTGATGTTTAACACATTCAAGCAGTCCAGAGAAGTCAGCCGATCTAATTTATGAAATTGTTTGGACACATGAGTTTGTCTCCTTCATCCTACCCTTTAGCAGCCAGTTACTCTGTGTAATGTCTATCTCTTTTGAAGTTTATTAAGCCAGAATATTGTTTTAAAAAATTAATTTGGTCTACTAATAATGAATTTATGTATGATCAGTAGGACAAGTCTTGTAGCTAATTCTATTTAATCCATGAGGTCACCAGAAAGTATGACTCCGATGTTGTTGGTTAAAACACTTCCCATTGTCAACCACTGACCCTTTGTAAAAATATCAGACAGGCAACGACTCAGGCTAAAGAGCACTAATAGCAACAACATTTCAGCTGTTCTGGCCCTACCTTAGTTTTCAATGTCTGAGTTCAATTATATCAATTAGAGTTCACTAATATAATGAGAAACATGGGGGCTGTCTTTCTCACAGATTTGTACCCAGTTCACATGAGCTGAGGTTGCATTTCAAATGCGCTGTGGTTTCCCAGCTTCTGGAGAATCCTGCTTGAGTAGTGTGCTTAATTTTTCAGTGCTAATGCCTTTGATTCACTGTATACTCCTTGGACTGAAACTCATTACCGATTGTGTTTTTCTAAGTTACGGGAAATGAAGACTAGGTAATTAATTTTGTTGATGCCATTGAGAAAGCTTTCCCAAGATTTTTGCATGCTGTGTGGTGCCAATTTAATACAGGTCCATTATCCCTTATCACCAGCTGCAAAATACAGGAAAAAAGGGAAATCAAAAGATTTTTATTGTTGCTGCTGGTTTTTAATTTTTTGTTTGTTTGCTTGCTGTTGTTTCTTAATTAGCAGAAGCTATATTTAGGCAAAAACCTGACTGGACCTGACATAAACCTATTTGAAATCTTTATTTATCTCACTTAGTAATGTGAACAGCTATCCTTTCCATTAGTAGAAATCTGAACGTGCTTGATGAGAAGGAGCTGCCTCAGACTCCATGGAGGGAGCTAAAGAATATAAGATGTGTGCGCATATATTATCTTCCCCTTTTAAATTAAAAAAAAATTCCAAACTACACCTGGCCAAATCTGGTTTAGAGACGAGCTCACAACCCAGAAACAGGAACTTCGTCATACTTTCTATGCTTCTAGAAAGGTCCCCCACTTAAAGCACTCTTGTTGTGGCACGTACACTCTGGCTGCCCCTCAGCCCTGCCTCAGGCATTTCCCCACAGATTTAGTGTGGAATGTGATTTTATGTTTTGTCATGTTATTTGTTTTTCCATTTGAAAAACAAGCCTGTTGGAAACACTAGAGATGCAAACACAAGAAACCACGGGGGACAGTGTCCACACAAACGTCTTGGTGCTGATGGGGCAGTTCTAACGGCTCTTGATCTAGCTACTTATCATTATGAGAGACCTATTTATCCAAGGAACATTCAGTATCCGCCTTTTTTGCCTAGACTGCCACGGGAAGACCTAATTGTGAAAGAAATACTGCTCATTTAAGCCAAGCCCATGCTGAAAGCCCAATATCTGGTTCCTCGTTCATTTCTACTGCAATCACAAAGCAATGCACAAATTTTACCCTCACTCAAAAATCACCATTTAATGGAGAAGGAGCCTCCTATCTCCCCTGGTGTGTTCTAACATCGAGACCTTTTTTTGCTTTTAAATACTGCTTTATTTTTCACACTTTGGGTCAGAATAAAAATGCTATTTAAATAATGATGGCAACATATGTACAAATATGCTTGACACAATTGATGTATGAATTGTTATAAGAGCTGTAAGGGTCCCCAATAAAACAATCTTTAAAAAGAAGAATGCTATTTTACAATCAGGTTATTAGTGTTTTGTTATCTTTAATAGGACAGGGTTGCTCTTTTTGTGAAAATAGGTACTAAATTATGTATGGTAGGTTTCTGGCCAAAGAACTTTAATCCTTTAGTGACACCGGCAGTGGATTCCAGAAGGGAGAGGAAATGAGTGAGAGAAGACGGACACAGCCATCATATCAACTATGCTGTTGTGGTCAGGGGGTGTGTTTAAAATCTTCATTAGGGACACAGTTTCATGTTCTGGATGCTCAACTTGGGTGTGTAAGTTCCAGTAGACCAGAGGGAAGGCAGTATATGTCTTGGCCTTCTCAGAGAAGAGGTTTTCAGAGTACAAAACCTGAACCCATTAGCTTTTATTGTCCTTACTGAAAATAGAAAAGAGGACAAAAGGTAAACCCAGTATGTTTTTCAGGTTGTACCTGAAACTGACTGAAAAAGAAAAATGACCGGAAAGAAAAACAAGAAGAAAACACTTAGAAGCTACTAGCCTATCCCATTAGCCGTTACCTAACAAGTCCACATCAAGAGAAGACAAGTGGGAAATACGTAATGTATCCATTCATCTGGGTGTATTGCAAATGTACCTCACTTAAAACGTTTAAAAGTCCGCTAGCAGCGAGTGTTTAACATATTTAGTCAGGAGATCTCAATAAACTGCTGGTTTTTAAGAACCTGATGGAAACCTCAGTGGGAAGAAAAACAGAAACCACGAAGCCACGGGGATGTCACAACTCCCCCGAATTAGTGCTAATTCAGAAAAACAACCCCCAACCTTTAAACAGCTTAAGCAAAATGTCAAGTAAATCAAGCGCCTACCATATGCTCAGCCTGCATTATGAAAATGTTAACAAATAGCTATGTATTATTACAGCAAAGAAAAGAAAACACACCGCAATAGATGGCAGCTGGGCAAATTATTAAACACCCATTGAGAACAGCCCTTAAAGATGATTTGACATGAAGGGAGAAAATTCCATAGCACTTCCCTTTGTAGTTGCAAACATTGTCAGGAGTGTTTCTTCTCTTTAGTGAGTTATCCTGGTGTTCTTTAACCTACCGTGAGGGGTGCCATGATTCACAAGAGAAACAAATAGCTAGAGACGCGGGTGAACATACTGTCTCCCTGCAGATATCTTTACTGCTATATATGCCCAGGTTTGAAAGTGACGGGTATCATGAATGCTCATCTAACTATTCATTGTGTGTGATGTCCTTTTTTTCAATATATTTCCTGCTGTTTTTGTTCTTTTCTACTTTTTTTTTTAATGGGGATATTAACTGGAAAACCTATTATTCAGATTATTTGTGGGGGCCTGGTATACTTTATTTATTCTTAGTGACATTTTATTTTTATACTTCAATGTACATTCCAAATACCAAAATCAGATAAACTGTGAAAATAATGTTCTCTCCCATTCCACATCACTCGAGAGGGGTTTAAATGTTCTTATGCATATTTTCTGGAATTTTCTATGGAGATTAGTAGGTACTATGTTACCCTCTTTGACAACTTTCTTTTCAAAAATGAAAATTCTGTCACTATGTAAACACTTAGGGAAATACCTCATTTGATAAATGGCTTCAAGATAATTCTTTATATGAGTGTACTATAATTTACCCAACCAGTTTGCTATTAAGG
Source organism: Echinops telfairi (assembly GCF_000313985.2). Lineage (NCBI taxonomy): Eukaryota > Metazoa > Chordata > Mammalia > Afrosoricida > Tenrecidae > Echinops > Echinops telfairi. Next base: position 3,210,402 of record NW_022103897.1, on the reverse strand, counting down.
GGAACTTTAGAATATTTCTAGTTTCTTATTAATAATAACAATGAAAAAAATGAATGTATAGATTTTACACACATGTGCTCAGCATGTCTATAAGACAGATTCTAGAAATGGAAATACCAGGCCAAAGAGTATATGAATTTAGAAAATTTGAAAAATGTTTCTATGTTGTGCTTAAAAGAGGTTCCACTATTAATGTTACTTGAAATTGGTCATTTCCTCACAGCGTCAAAACTAGTGTGTATTGCCAATCATTTTACAATATGAAATTTAAAATGTTAGTTCAGTTACCTTGAATTTTAAATATTCTATTGTAATGAAATTGTGCACTTTTTCATATATTTCTGAGCTATTTATATGTTTTGGGGTTGGGATGGAGCTAAACTAATTGTTCATGTCCTTTTCCCCATTTTTATATGGGTTTAGTTTTTCTTTCCTTATTGATTTTTAGGGGTTTTATCTTTAATTATAAGGGAATTATATCAAATTGAAATCACTTGTGTAGTAAATACTTTCATGCTTTTTTTCCCCAAAGAAATGATTGTGGAGTTCTCCTAGTTCCTCCTGGATTATTGTTTAGTTGTTTTTAATCAAAAAGCATAGTAAAGAATTTATGATTTCTTATAGAGAAAAGAATGATTATATATGATTGAAAGTGACATATAAACAACAAAATTGGAGTTCCTTTCTTTTAAGAACAGATCACCTTGAAAGGATTTTTCTCCATTAAAAATGTATTGAATAAAAAAAAACAAGCATATTGTGGAGAATGAGGGGGGTCAGAGCAGAGACCCAAAACCCACCTGTAAACAATGAGACATCCCCTCACAAAAGCGTCACAAGGAAGGGATGAGTCAACCATGGCACAGTATAGCACTGATGAAACACACAATACTCCTCTGGTTTCCTGAGGCTTCCTCACCCCCCACTAGCATGACCCAGTCCTGCCTTTCACTGTGGCCTAGGCCGGAGCAGGGGCACAGGTACAAATAGGAGAAAAGAACCCATGACACACGGAATCCAGGAGCAGGAATGGGAGTAGTGATACCAGGAGGGTAGGGGGAAGGTGGGGAGAGGAGGAGGTGAAAAGGGAATGGATCACAATGATCGACACATAACCAACCCCCACCCCCAGCCCCGGAGGACAAACAACAGAAATCCTGAGGGAAGGGAGAGAGTGGTTGGTGTAAGATATGAAAATAATAATAATTTATCAAAGGGTCACGGTGGGTGGGGGAGCTGATACCAAGGGCTCCATAGAAAGTAAATGTTTAGAAAAGAATGATAGCAACATATGAACAAAAATGCTTGATGCAATTGCTGTATGGAATGTTAAAAGAGCTGTAAGAGCCCCCAATAAAATGATTTTTAATTAAAAAAAATTTATTGAATCAGCATGGTTCTCAACTATTACATATGAAGAAACCTAGTTCTTGTTGTTAGGTGTCATCGGGTTAGTTCCAACACAAGGCGACCCTGGGCACAACAGAATGAAACACTGCGCAGTCCTGTGCCATCCTCACGTAGTTGTTATGTTTGAGCCCATTGCTGCAGCCACTGTGTCAGTCCGTCTTGTTGACTGTCTTCCTCTGTTACCTGCATTCTTATGTTTGAGTGCATAAGTAGTAGATCCTGCTTTAGAGACATTCTTTTCCTCTTGTTTCACGTTAGTTTGTTTATTATCACTTCAATAACCTTGTGGGGTGCCTGCTACATGAGGGACACAAAGTAACATTGGATATTTTATATAAAAGGCCCCATGGATTTCAGTTTGCTCAGCTATGAGGACCTGGTTCAATCAATAGGGTCTACAATTTACTATGTCACGCAGCAAGACAACATTACAGACTCTCTTGGTGTGTTTTCCCCCCAAAGTAATTCCCTTCAAAACTTGTTTTTTGGTTTAGTTTGCCCCTTTCTTAAGTTGTTTTGCAGCTTCCTATTCATCTCTGACAATTGGATTGGCCTGGACACCCAGGGGGGCTCATGTCTGTGCCTTTGACAGTGTGCTTAGGCCAAACCCCAGCCAAGACTAGAATTCAACTTTTCAAAAGCATTTGAATAGAATGCATGTCTGTAAAACAAGAAGATTTCAAACAAAAATGTAACTTGAATTAATGAAATGCCAAAAGCCAGCTGTAGCTGACACAAATCATTAGTAAACAAAATGATTGTTGCTGTTGTTAGCTTCTGTTTATTCCATATAAAACAGAACAATATGCTTCCTTGTCTCCGCTCTGACTATTGTGATCAATAGAAATTTCATTCCTGGTTTTCGGAAGTAGATTGTCAGACCCTTTATCCTTTTGCATCTTATTCTAGAAGATCTGTGTCAGCATAGATATTGGTGGCAGTGTTGCCTACTCAAGCGGTAAATGAGTTGAGCATCAAATGAGGTATCCTTTATGGTAAATGAGAATTTCATCACTGAACTACCGTAACCAACCACTTGATCTCCAATTGATTCCAACTCACAGCCATTGCTCAGTTCTGACGCCTAGCAACCCTGCCGACACAGTACAACTGACCCCTGCATATTTTTGAGACTATTAATCTTTCTTGGAGCAGAAAAGCTCCTCTCTCTCCCAGAGTGGCTGGTGGGTTTGAACTGCTGAGCTTACAGCTAACAGCCCAAATCATAACTCACTATACCCTCAGGGACCCCTAGAAGTCTTTAATTGCCACTTGTAGAAAATGTATAGGGTTGCATGACTACAATAGCAGATATGAGGGAGTACCCACCCCCGCAATTTTTTTTCTCAACCTTATCACCTTCAAAGTACTTTACATTACACTTACTACATTTGTCAAATCTGCTATTCCATTCTTGGAAACGGTTTTTAAACTCATCTCTTTGGATGGCTGATAGAACTTCCCTCGTTATTTTTCCTTTTACGTTGGCAAATCACTGTCCTTTCATGTCCCTCTTTATTCACGGAAACAAAAAGAAGTCACACAGAGTGAGGTCAGGTGAGTAAAGTGCATGGGGCAAGAGAAGCATGCTGCTTTTTACCAAAAACTGATGCACCAAGATGGCTACATGAGCAGGTACATTGTCGTGGTGGTAAAACCAGTGCCCCATCTGCCACAAATCAGGTCTTTTTTGTTGCACAATCTTTTTAGAACCTCTAAATAGAAAGTTTAATGAACAGTCTGAATGAACTGTGGAATGAACTCCAAATGCACTAGTCCCCTCTCACCAAAAAACAAGTGAATATCATCTTCATCTTTGATTTCACTTGAAAACCTCTTTTTGGGAGAGGTGATGATGGTGTCTTCCACTGGCTTGACTGATGTTTGCTTTCGGGGTCAGAAGAACAGCACCATGTCTCACTCATCACCA
>NW_022103897.1:3201512-3206590 GCF_000313985.2 Echinops telfairi | reverse complement strand
CAAGGTTCAAGTAAAACTGTTTTTACTAAAAACATCACTAAGAATTTTCCCAGGCTATGCCACTGGGTGCACTAACTCAGAATGAGTTGCTGAATGTTCACCTAGTGGGAAAAATGTGTACTACAAAAGCTTCACCCAGTGGAGCATTTTCTAGTTTTTTTTTGATATCCCCTAAACCACCTGACTAGCACACACCAAATTTTATTTACATTTCTGTTCCCTCGGTCTCTTTTAAAATATAAAGTCTTGCAATATAAAATTAAATATAAACTCTAAATATCTTCTCAAATATTAAAAAGTAAATGTCCTTTATCTGATTTTCTCCTCTACACTCCTATTATTGTTGTTAAATGCCATCAAGTCAGTTCTGACTCACAGTGACTTTATGTTCAACACAATGACACAGTTTCTGTTCCTCTGCCATCCTGACAATCATTGCTATGTTTGATCCCATTGTTGTAGCCACCATGTCAAACCATCACAGAGATGTGTTGAGAGAGCCTTCCTCTCTTTTGCTGACTTCCTACTTTACCAAGCATGGTGAACTTCTTGTATATATTGTCAATATTGTTCCCACTCACAACTGATAGTTGTCTTTTAATTTCATAGGTCGTATTTCAATTCTTAAAGACCTCTCTTGTTGTTGTTGTCAGGAAGCATCAAGTTAATTGCAATTCTGCACAACAGAATGAAACACGTCATGGTCCTGCACCAGCCTCACAATTGTTCCATGCCTGAGCCTAGTGTTGCAGCCACTGTGTCAATCTAGCTTGTTGGGGGCCTGCCTCTTTTCCTCTGCTCCTCCAGTTTACCACATACGATGTCCTCCAGGGACTAGCCTCTCTTGACAACATGCCCAAAGGGTGAAAGATGAAGCCTTGCCACCCTTGCTTCTAAGGAGCACTGGCCTTGGGTGGCGAGACAGGTTGTACCTAAGTAGCCTAGAGGTTGCTTGTTCAAATCCATCAAATGGTACCAGTAAAGAAAGACCTGGTGATGTGCTTCTGGCAGGACTATAGCCAAGAATACCCTGTGGCACAGTTCTGGTCTGTAGCACTCACCATGTGTTAGAAGTGATGGTGACTGGTTTGGAGTTGGGCTTTTATTTTTATCTCCCACTATATTGTGATAACATTAAGGTGCAGGCCCCATTAAACATGCTATCCTCCTTTTGTGCCTAGTGAGGTGCTTGAATAAGCAGATCTCAGCATTATTGATTGGTTCCACTTGGATTAAACACAGGTTAGAGAACCATCATCTGGACAAAAGCTTTTACAGGTTTGCCAGAGTGACGGGAGGAAAATCACCCCGGTCCAGCAAATTCGTCAGCCTCATCTTTAGGTCAGAAGTCATCTGTTGCTACAGCTTGCTGGTCCTGGAAGGGGAAGCTGCAAGCAAGTGTCAGCAGCATTTCCAAGCAGCATGTGGGCTAAACCTCGGTACAAAGTACCATCAATAAGCACAACAGGGAGGCAGAAGCAAGAGATGCATTTTCCTACATTTGACTGCTTCAAATGAGTTTCTCAGCACCAAGCAATGTATGCGGTTCTTCAAAGGAAATGAAAAATTTGAACGCCACTGTTTCATCACAGTCCAAGGGGAATATTAGAGCCTGCACTGCTTTGGGCCTGCTTCCTCAAAACATGTGTGCATATGTATGCATGCTTGTGTTTATACACACACACATATGTTTATGTGCATCCCAATCCACTCAACTTGCTCCATTCATTAAGTCCTTGGCATTTTATCTAATTCATATTAAAATCTCTATAGCTAAAGCTAAATTTTGCTTCCATTTTTAAGGCTTTCTGGGCTTTTGAGGGCTTTTTTGTGGTCCACTTAGATGGATTTTCTAGATATCCAGACATTGGGGTATCTGAGGAGTTAGCCCTTGTGGAACCAGACTTCCCATCTATGGTTATTGAGCCCTTGTTTCACCTCTGTCATCTTCTATTCTTCTATCATGTAGGGGTCCTAACTCAGTGCCCTCAGCTGCCCTGGTGAGGTGCTTAAGAGAGTATTTCAAACCTCTTAGCCACCAGGAGACCTTGGACAGGTTACACATCCCTTGAGTCTCAGATTTTTAATCAATAAACCAGACATAATTTAGCAGAGATTAAATGTGTTAGAGCATGTAATATATCAAAGATAATGCCAGGCATATCTTAAGCCCTCAGTAAATGGTAGTCTTCCAGTTTTTCTTTCAGTTTTTTTAGTGTGAATATTTGGATGAGAACAAAGTAGTATGGCCCTGGTGGGTCCCCCGTGGAGTAGAACATTTCAACCAGGAGAAAAGGGGGTTGCACATGAGGATGGAACCCTAGTTGATGACATAATTACAATGATAAATAACTGCAGGAAAAATATAGATGAGTATGAGTATTTTTTAATCCCCCAAATTTGCAGGGATAACAAAGAGAAAGGCTTGCATAAGAAGCTCTCTTTAAGGGAGGGGGGAAACAAGTGGGGAATCCTAACAGCTACTTTGGAACACACTAGTAGTCATTCAGGGGGAAAAAGGCAAAGGCTTTTTAAAAGGTGGATTAAGAACCAAAAATATCTAAAGAGAGTTACTAGAAAGTAATCAGAAAGACTTTGGGAGGAAACTCTTATGGATAAGGCCCACCGAGTCAGTAGTATTTAAATTCTCTAAGACAGAGAGAGGTCTGCAAATTTACTCTGTAAAAGGCCAGAGATGAAATGTTTTCAACTTTGCAAACCATATAGAAGGTTACTGTTGAAACTACTTAATTAAACTGTGAAAGGAGGCGTAAATAAGAAGGAAATGATAAAAGAATAATAGCTTCAAATGATGTTGTTGTGAAAAATATTGAAGACAACATGAACTACTAGAAAATTAAAAGCAAAACTGTATTGGAAGAATAACAGCCCGAATGCTCCTTGGAAGCAGGGGTGAAGAGACACGGTGTCACATACTTTGGACACCTGAGGAGGGGTCAGTCCTTGGAGGAGGATATCCTGAATGGTACAGTGGATGATCAGGGAAAATAAGAGAAAACCTCAATGTGAAGGATTGTCACAGTGGTTGCAACAATTGTATTTGACATAGCATCAGTTATGAAGACGCTGCAGGACTGGGCAGGGTTTCTTCTGTTTCAGGAGGGTTGCTAAGAGTCAGAACCAACTCACTGACACCTACCAACAACACACTCAGTTGTTGTGGTTTGGCCACACCACTCGTACCGACGGTCACCACACCTGTTAAACAGTTCTTGTCTACTTTCATTCATAACTGGCCTCTCCTCTGGCTTTTTCTGGCTTATAGATGAAATGGATCTTCCACTATTCATTTCCTTAAAATCAAAAAACTCTCCACTAACAATTCTGAGTCAGAGAAACCCTATAGATGACAGTAGAACTGCCTCTGTGGGTTTCTGAGAGAGTAACTCTTCGCAAGAATAGAAAGCCTCATCCTTCCTGTGCAGACTGGCTGGTGGTTTCAAACTGCTGACCTTGAGGGGAGCAGGCCAATGGATAACTCACTTAGACCGTAACAAACTATGTAAATAGTTTATTTAGTAAGATTTCTTCAAATTACCCATTTTGAATGTACTTTGTAATTCTTCCTGAAAACAATAACTAACAGAGAGCCTGTGTGTGTGTGGGGGGGGGGTTTCCCCCACTACTGAATATGCAGTAATTGTAATATATTCTCAGCAAATATATATCTTATAAATAAATGAAGTGGTTAATGACTCACCCACCTTTGTCCATCTCTCTGCCTCATCTAGGGGCATCATCATTGAACTACTAGTGTTTCCTTTTTGTTTTCCATCTTTGGATCTCAACCACCAGTAATTATCAGTCATTGTTTGATTGCATGTTTGATCAATTTTAGACCAAAGAGGTTGGTAGCATTCTCCAGGTTCCTCATCATTGGCTTTCTGGTTGGTGTGTAAATTTGAATAATAATTATATTAACTAGTCTTCCTCGTGAGTGTAAGGATATTATTGTGTCACAGACAGCATTATGCTTCAAGGCAGATCTTGAAATGTTCTTTTTGAAGATGAATGTGATGCCATTACTCTTCAATTTCCATTTCGGGACAAAGTAAGTCAATCTCAGGGTACTATACCTAGGATATGGACCTTTAGGTATTCATTTTCATTTTTGATGACTTCCAATGTTCATAGATTCATGCTTGGTGCAATCTATGCTTTGATGATTAATAGATGGTTGAGGCTGTTCCATCTCATTTTGAGTTGTGCCCCATCAGCAAATGAAAGTCCTGAAATGTTGACACTAACCACATGGTTAAGGTCAACTGTCCTTTGAGTACGCAGCTCTCCCCAAGTCCTATCTTGAGTCCCTTACAACATGAGGACCTCACCTACTAGTGTCGTATTAATGTACTGCTGCTGGGCATGTGGTCTTCAGGGGTTTCTGTTTCCTACTCTCTTAACCTGGAAGCTCCAGTGAAACCTGTCCACGGGGGATGGCCCTGCTAGGATCGGAACGATCAGTGGAAATAGCGTCCAGCATCATAGCAGCATGCAAGTCACCATAATAAAAGAAACTGACAGATGAGTAGTGGGCTCCTAGTCCCATAACTTTTTTCCAATTATTCTTGTGTTGGTGTCTGTAACACCGTTACCTCTACTATTTTTCTTCTTGAAATTCTTGTTGCCTGCAGGCAACATTTTTGGTGTGGCTTTGTCACTCATTTAGCCTTTACCAAACATGTTAAACAAATTGCCTTCTGGTGAAGTTTTTAAGAAATAAACTAAGCTCTCTAATACCATATCAGTGAGGTAATGATAAAGAGACCCACTTTCAGACACGGTTCTATTTTTTCACCCAAAATATGAAGGCAAACCCATTCATAGCTCTTGATCTGCTATAGAGGATTATTGATTAATTCAACAGATATTCTGACAATATTATCCGATATAAGATATTTCTAATCCAACCAACATTTCACATACATCCCCCAAATCCACCTGACTAACAATTATTTATTTATTTATTTATTTTTGCAAAAAGGCAGACACAGACTAAAGGCTAGGTAATCAGGAATTCATATTAAGGGTTTGGAGGCAAGCCCCTCTCTGGTGCA
>NW_022103897.1:3198964-3200533 GCF_000313985.2 Echinops telfairi | reverse complement strand
GACATATTATCAGGAGACACCAATCTCTGGAAAAAGACATCATGCTTGGTAAAGCAGAGGGACATCAAAAAAGGGGAAGGCCATTAACAAGTTAACACAGTAGCTGCCATAACGGGCTCAAACTTAGCCACAATTTTGAGGGTGGCACAGGACTGAGCAGTGTTTTCGTCTGCCGTACTTATAGCTGCTGTGTGAAGCTGACTCCATAGTACCTAAAAATGACAACAATTAGCATAAAATGTGGAATTAAGGTTCATGTGCTCTCATTGTACAGCCTAAACATTTGAGACAGAGGCAAGCCCCCTTCTAGTACACGCTCGAGAGGAACCCGCGAGTTCTCCTTTCATTCTGTGGCTGCAAAGTAAGTAGTTCCAGTGGTAAGGAACAGTCGGATGTGCAATTGACTTTATTACCAAGCCTACGATTATATCCAAATGTACAAAAAAACAAAACTTACAGCCATCAAGTTGATTCTGACGCATAGCAACCTTATAGGACAGTTAGAACTCCCCCTGTGGATTTCTGAGACTGTAACTTCTTACAACGTAGAAGGCCTCACCTTTTTGCCATGGTGCAGCTGGAAGTTTCAAACTGCTGACCTTGCTGTTAGTAGCCTAATTCATAAGATTTTAACAGTGGATACTCTTATACTCCCCTTCTAGATTTTGCCATGGACTTTATGCTATATTAACTTTAGCACATATTTATCCATCTTGCTCTTCCTCTATCGACCCATCAATCTAGCCTATATTTTGAGGCAATCCAAAATTCAGCATACATACATGTCGATTGACTAGAGTTCCAATTTTGTAAATATGTTTCACAACTTTGAGATAAAATCTGCCCAGATTTAAACACAAGAATGTTGAGTGGAAAATGAGTGTTTAAAAGTGTTACTTTATGGTGTTCTAAACCCCTATCAAGATTTTGAACCTACACCACCCCAGAAATGAGCATGCTTTTTCTAAGTCAGTGTTCACCAGACTCCAACCTCAAGCCAACCACGGTTCTGAGCTTCTGCTGACGTACATTAGTTTTTCCTATTCTGAAAATTCACAAAAATGCACTTGCAACCTCTTTCACCCAGCATGTTTTCAAAATTAACCATTTTTATTTTGGGTTCGCACTTAATTCTAACCCCAATCTAACAGCAAATAGTTCGTTTGACATGACCCTGCTTGATACTTGCCCTCATGAAGAGCTCACTGAAGATATGGGTGCTGTAGCAAAGTGAGGTGAAGAAAGTAGATGGTGCTTGGCTATCAGAAAGAATAGTGTCTGGGGTCTTAAAGGCTTGTCCTCAAATAGGCATCCATCTAAGTGAGGCATCAACTAAGTCTACATGGAAGACACATACCAGCCTGTGTGATCCAAGGATTGTAAATGTTGTTATGGTAAGTGCTGTCCAGTCAGCTCCAACTCACAACGACCCTGTGTACAGCAGAAAAAAACACTGCCTGGTCCTGTGCCATCCCTACACTTGTTCCTATGCTGAGTCCGTTAACACAGCCACTGTGTCAATTCATCTCATTGAGGGTTCCTCTTTTTCGTGGCCCCTGCCCTTTACCA
>NW_022103897.1:3196258-3197616 GCF_000313985.2 Echinops telfairi | reverse complement strand
GGGATGTGAAGAGTCTGGTTATCAAGCAGAGACTATTATATATATGATTATAGTAGATTAAAATGTAACATTGATTTGATCCCTTTTTTGGCACATCTAAAAGTTCTAAGAGTTAAAACAAAAAAGGGAGAGGGAAACACATGCGGATAAATTCTTCAGTGAATCCCCTCTGAACATAGATCAGGAACATGATAGCCTTGCTGGCATACAGAATACATTGGAAAGTGGATTATGACAGATATAACTAAGTTAAAATCTAACACCTTATCATTTGATCTTTTGGCTACATTGTTAGTTTTTGATATTTTCTGTTTTCTTTTCAACTAAGGTTTTATCTATTTTGTAATTATTGGTAGCTGTTTTTTACTCTTTTTGTTTTGCATTTTTTGCATGTTTTTCAGTATGTGAAATCCAGGATGGGTGAATCTATAGAGACAGTAATTGGGTCAATGGTTCCTTGGGACAAAGCAGGGGGGTGGGGGAAATAAGGAGCTAATAACAAGGAGTACAAGAAAAAATATTCTAAAATTGATTGTGAAAGTGATTGTACAACACTTCTTTATATACTTTAACTATTGAATTGTATGATGTTCCAATAAAATTTTTAAATAAAATAAAGGCATTATAAGGTGGTGGGAATCACTATTTTGTTGTATGTAATGGTAGGGTTTTTCCCCTTTTATTGCTGAATAGTCTATTTCATTATCTCTATTATACTACAATTTGTTTACCCAGTCTTTTATTGATGGACACCTCAGCCATTTCCAGTTTTGATCCATTATGAATAATACTTCTGTAAATATTCATGTACAACTATTTTTATAGATATATGTTTTCATTTGCATTGGGAAAGACAGCATTTCTGGGATATAGAGTAGGTAAATGTTCAATTTTGTAATAAACTGCTGGACATTTTTTCTGCATGAGTCTACATGTCAGATTTCTTCCAATAATGTATGCAAGTTCAATTTGTTTGATAACCTGTTTGTTGCTGACAGTTTTTGATCTGCTTCTTTGTTTTTCTTTTTAAAATTTAAGATGAGAATTTGCCTGTGCATGGTATCTCATTGTGGTTTTAATTTTATTTCTGATGGTTAATTCTGTTGTCCATTTAGTTATCTTCCTTTGTGAAATATTTGTTCAAATCCTTCTTCCCATCTGTTTGAGTTGTCTGTCTTGTTCATTTTTTAGTAGAAGGTGTTCTTTGTGTTGGAGATATGCATGCATCTTTTATCAGACATATATTTTGCAAATATCTTCTTCCAAGTTATTGTTCCCCTGTTCATTTTCTTTCCAATCTCATTTGATAAGTTTCTCAATGTTATAATGATAAAACACATTCACTTGTAGCTTTTTTT
>NW_022103897.1:3194311-3195116 GCF_000313985.2 Echinops telfairi | reverse complement strand
GAACCATCAACCTTGGCAGTTATCTACCTACTTCATAACCCACTGTGCTCTGGTATTTAGTAGACATAGTAAATGATAATAAGGATCTTTATTTGATTCATTCTTAATTCTAGTGGGAATGTGTTCAACTATGTTAGTTGTAGTTTCTACTAAAGCTTTTAACAAGATGATGAAGAATTCCCATTCTGAGCTTTGCAGACTCTTTTATTGTAATTGGACATTTAATTATTTTGATACTTTAAGAAATTAAAGTGACAATGTATTTTCTCATTTGTTATTTTATTATAAGGGATTGTATTGATTTATTTTTGAGTCTTAAATAAGTCATACATCCATGGTCATGATAAGTTATCTCTTTTGTTTGATTAGGGGCATGATTGATTTAAATAATGATAGATTTAAAACTATCTAAGACCAGCCATCTGATTCTAACTCCTGCCAGTGTAAATCTTTAAGGTAGCAGATAGCTTCATCTTTCTCCCATAGAGCAGCTGGTGGGTTTGAACTATGGACCATGACTTAATTAACAGTTAAACACTTACCAGACAGCACCACCAGGGCTCCTTGATCAAGTATATAATAATTAGATTAGATGACTAAGTGCTCTGATGAGATAAGTATTTCAAAAATAAAAAAATGTAAATATAACAAACATAAAGATGTAGAAAGTTTCAAACTATGACAATGGAGGCAATTATACAATGATATAGTAACTACAAGAAAAAATATTTGCTTACCCTATTATCAGACAAAGTTGGTTTAAAATAAGAATCAGTATTAGAGCCAAGAAAGTGATAAAATTACT
>NW_022103897.1:3190575-3192140 GCF_000313985.2 Echinops telfairi | reverse complement strand
TTCCAAATTTCAAAACTTAATAAAGTTACAGAAATCAAGCAAGTGTCGAATATGCATGAGTCTGGTCACTTTCATCATAGAACGGAACTTAAAGCCCAGCGGTAAACCCTTAAAGGTATTGGTCAATCAAAAGGCAGCAAAGTGCAAAGGCAAATTAATGGAGAAAAGGATCATCTTTTTTTATAAAACAACTGTTGGAAAGTTGGCTATCAACCATTAAACAAAAAACAAGTTATTTTATTTTATTGGGGGCCTCTTAGAGCTCTTATCATAATCCACACATATAACCACTTTGTCAAACACATCTGTACATATGTTGTCATTATCTTTTCCAAAACATTTTCTTTCCACTTGAGCCCCTGGCATCAGCTCCTCATTGTTCCCTCTTCTTCCTCCTCCCTCCCCGATGTCCCCTTCATAATTTATAAATTATTCTTTTTTTTCATAATTTACACCAACTGCTGTCTCATTTCACCCACTTTTATGCTCAACCTTTTTAAAAAAGGATGAATTTAGACCTTTACATCATAGCGACCTTTTGTGGGTTTCTGAGATTGTAACTGTTATAAGAGTAGAAAGCCTCTTCTTGCTCCCGCAGATGTTGGTGGTTTTGAACTGACAACCATGCGATCACAGCCCAACACGTAACCCCTACCCACCAGGGCTCCTTGTACATCACACAACACACATAGTCAATGGCAATCAATCATAAACAGTACGTTGTTGTCGCGCTGGCCGGTCTATTCCAACTCCTCACGACCCGCTAGTGTTCCCAAGAGTGGAAACCTTTACCAAAGCAGACTGACAGATCTTTCTCACAGACAAACACAGAGAAACAAAAGTTTATTGGTTGGTACAATGGTCTGACTTGGTAAGTAATGAGATTTATTGCCAAAGGAATGAAGAGTGATGAATTTTATATACTCTTAAAATGGTTCAAGTGGCAACCTTTTATTATGTATTTCTTACCATTATGTACATCTATAACATGTATTAATGAAGTCAGCCTATAAGCACTAATAGAGAACAGTTACCAAGAAATATTACTCAGTAAAAATAGCACGATACAGAACAGGGTGAACGTATGATATGCTTTGATTTGTGCTAAATGGTGAATGTAAGAATTGTGTATTTGGAGAGCCATGGCATGTAGACAGAAGGATAGACACACAAACAACCACCAGGCCTGGTAAAAATGGTGATCCTGGGGAGCTGTGGAATAATCAGACCATACAATCATCTCTTTTTTGCCTTCTGACTTTTTTATAATCCACAAATATTAACCTTCAGTGGACAAAGGACATTTCTGGAAAAGAAGATTCACCTGTGCACAGGGAAGTAACATGGTCATAATACAGAAAGCAGTTCTGTTTTCTAAGTCACCAGGGTAATGCTCTCTAGAGTTGAACTTTATAAACTAAAGCAATCATTCAAAATCTCTGCACAAAGGTAGCTTTTTGTTTTATCCATATTTTACACTGTTCAAATGTTATCATCAAGAAGGAAAGCTTATTGCATGGAATTTCTAGTACTTCTCTGTGTATCTGGCTCAGAAATAATTTTTT
>NW_022103897.1:3187155-3188423 GCF_000313985.2 Echinops telfairi | reverse complement strand
AGTTTCAGCATTGGTTTTGCAAAAAGCTATTAAAGAAGCAGTATGGAACTCCTGCCAGAGGAGTTCTGTGCGCCCACAGAAGCAGGCCACTGCAGCTGTGGACTCGGTGTGCAGAGATTGTATGCTAGTGTTATGTCAGGTTTGATGTGCTATTGAGGATGATTTGCTGCCGGTTTGTGGGGGAAGGTCTGGGATTTACCCCCAAAATTCCCCATATAAATTCATTATGATTACATCATTCTATACCATTTCTGCTTAGAAAACTTTTCCTAGTAACGTTTTACTTTCAGGTAGCGAGGAAAACCTTAAAACAGAATATTAAAAGCACACACTAGGGAAAGTGGTGCCTTGGATGACGTTAAAACAAGGAGAGATAAAGCGATCTGCTTTATAGTAGGATTTTCTACATATGTAATACACTTTGCCATATATCGGCCTACTTGGATTAAATATTTTCTTCCAATTTCACTGAAACACCCAGAATTTTCCAAAGCTATTTCTAGAGCTATTCTGGGGAGAGGAATCCTGATAGTATGGTGGGTTTTGCTGTGGGCTGCTAACTGCAAGGTCAGCAGTTCAAAACCACCAGAAGCTCTGGGAGAAATATAAAGCATTCTGACCCTGTAAAGATTTCCAGCCTTGGGTACCCACAGGAGCGGTTCCACTCTGTCCTCTAGGATCACCGCAGGTCAGAATCCACTCAATGGCAGTGAGAGAAAGAGTCTTGGAGATAATCGTGGCTCTCTCTGGTCTCAGACTTACCGGTAGAAGTCTTGTTTCTTTCTTTAATAACTGAAATTTGCTGGCTGTTCTATCGCCTTTAGAGTTTTCGCCCAAACTAAGTGAACTTGTAACAATATAATATAAAGCTTCTCCTCTTTTTATCACTACTTTCTTTAGAGTCTTACCGAAGATCTTGTTGACTCCTGCGGGCTACAGCAAAATTGCCCTTTCTCTGTTGTTTACAGAAGAAATCACATATGTGTGTAGAGTAACTTGAAGCATTTTAATGTGTCATTCCATAAGTAAAGGGTGTATTTAGCCTTACTTCAGATATCTTGTGTACTTTTCAATGCTTTACTAAAGGTTCTACCTATTGGCTTGTGTATATGACACTAGCCAAATGACTTCAACGATAGGAATCTCAATTCTAAAACTTACTTATAGAGTGCAACGTAAGTCTCTTATAGAAACAGAGCAGAATCAGTAATAGTATTATATATGTGTGTATGCATAGATACTATTATATATAATACTATATATTATAT
>NW_022103897.1:3185196-3186799 GCF_000313985.2 Echinops telfairi | reverse complement strand
TCCATAGGTTTTCTTGTAGTACCCAAGATGATCATGGAGGTGTATTAAGAATGTGACAAACTGCACTGTGTTTTTGTTAAAGGCCAGGACAGTTGTGCCAATGGATTTCTTTCCCTATCATGTTAATGTACCTGACCAGTCTTCCAGGGTAACAACGGCGGCCCATACAAAATTTATTTGGGAAACCTGGCGATCCACTCTACAGCCCTGATCTGGCCCCCTCAGACTTCCTTTGGCTCCAATGACTCAAAGAGCGTCTAAATGTCTCGAGGATATCAAAACAGTTGTTCTGACATGGTATAACTCAAAGAGCACAGAACTCTTCACAAAAGCTTGAAGACAGGGAAACTCCCCCTGCTCCTGGAGAAAAGATTTGCTGTTAAGCAAACCCCGCTCGAGGGGACCCAAGGGGAACAAAGGAGAAGAGAGTGCTGCAAAGGCCTTTTCGGGGCTAAATCTTTGGAAGCAGATCACCAGGGCTTTCTTCCAACGCACCCGTGTGTAGATTCCAACTTCATTCCTTTAGTAGCAGAGAAGCACGATAACAGTTTGAATCACCTCAGAATTCTTCCCAGCAATTTCTTTCCAAAGAAGTTCAAGACACTACGGTGTCTGTTTTGGAGAATTCTAAAGGGATTGTCTCCATAGGTTTTCTCCAAAGAAATTGCCTTCATCAAATGTACTTGTGAATGAATGCACAATACAACATTTTTTTAATCGAGCTATTGGGATGATGGTGGCTGAATTGCCTTTTCACTTTTGTTCAATCTTGTGGGGTTACATTTGTTTAGTAGGTGAAATTCCTTTTTCATCACCTATATGGGACTTTTTGCTAAGGCAGGATAGCAAAAAGGTGCCATTCCTATTCTAACATACTTCACAATCTTTCTTTTCTCTTTGCATATTTCTTTCAATACTTAAAAATAGAAACAAAAAATCAATTCAATTTTGACTCAGAGTGACCCAATGGACTGTAAACTTTTAAGGGAGCAAACAGCTTTATCTTTCTCACAAACATCCCCTTTGCTGTCCTACAAATCCTCTAGGACAGAGTAGATCTATCGCATAATGTTTCCGAGAAAGCCGTCTTACCGGAAGCAGGCCTCCACACCTTTCTCCCACAGAGTGGCTGCTGCCTGTGAACCAGTGAGTGACCTTTTGTTTCCCAAGTGACTGCATAGCCACTGCTTCACCAGAGCTCCTTCAAAAGATACTTAGGTGTGTACAACTGCTAGTCTTATCATTGAGTGACCTCAAGAAAATACTTACTCTCTCTAAGTGCGTTATATATAAAATGAGCAAATAAGAATTTACACAACATGGCAATTATGAGATCAAATAAGATAATCAGTGAAAAGTCTTTGTAAAGTTTTAAGTGCTGTTCAGAGATTAGTGTGTTTAATATTCCCTGGGTAAAGTATAAATTAAGGGCAATTCTTAAAGTAGTTTAAGTTTACACAATATTTAAAAGTCAGTAACTCACTCACCCAAACCTGCTGCTGCTGAGTTGATTCTGACTGCAGACAGCCCTGGGGGACAGCGAGTGAGTGTTCTCTAAGGGCTCTGAGATGGTCACTCTTTCCAGACACAAGCTCATCTTACT
>NW_022103897.1:3182136-3183630 GCF_000313985.2 Echinops telfairi | reverse complement strand
CTTAAAACCTTAAGTCAGATGTTTGCCACCATCTTAATCCTCTATCTTTTCAGATCTGTGTAACAGTCCTCCAAAATTACCATCATGTATCTTAGAAAAACAGGTTTCGAGACCTTTTCCCAGATCACATAGATGACAGATCACATCGATCACAGAGCCCGTTCTCTAATAATTGTGCTACTTTGTCTCCCCAGATTAACTCGCCCTGGCTGAATGGTATGTTGGCCGTTGTTCTGCTTCTGTGTGAGAGGAAAGAAAGCAGGGGGATTATGATGAAAGCTAAGAAAGGGTAAATTCCCAATTGTGTCTAATTTACCCTTTGGTTTCATTCACTCTGCCTTCCTTCCCACTGTTCATTTCATTTGATCAGCTTTTCATAGACCACCGTGGTAATGCCATCTCTGGGGATTATCAAATTACCTGCTCAAAACTCTGGTGCGTGGCCCCATTAGAAAATGCCACCATACTAAGGATTGCTATTGGTAGTTCTTCCCTTTAGGTGTGATGGGGATGGGAGCAAAAGGAGGGAGGGTTAAAAATGCAGACATATGAATGAACCAAGATTTAGGAGGAGTTGAGTGGCTAACCATCTAGTTGTTATTCGTATTCTAATTGGGACAGATTATCCGAGAAGCCAAGTAAGTATGTATTGAAGGCATCAACAAAACACAGGCACCAGTTGTGCAAAGGAAAGACCTCAACACATGACTGTCTCGTGGAAAGGGAACTGACAAGACACTAACTGAAATTGACACCAGCTCCAGTCTGTACAAGTAAATAATAGAAAAACATGTTTTTAATTCTAACATGTTAGAGGTGAAAGGTCCATCTAAAATTAAACTGTAGTAACTTGTTGCAATATTCATGCACAATTCAATGCAAAAATCCCTCAACTGTATGACATTTTCCATTTGCTAACATAATTATAGCATTTATTATGAAACAAACATCAAATGTAAAGTACGGCCAATTTAAAGCAAACTTGCTGCAAGCCAACTTTACATGGTGGAAGATCAACAGACTTTAACATTGCTGAAATAACTACGTTCACTGACTCCTTTTCTTTTTGGCAGAATATCTGGATAGTCTTTCTGTAAAAGATGTAGTCTAGAGTAAAAATCATAAAACCATCCTTCACTAACAATTGTATAATCCAGTTCATCTCATTTCTCTAAAATGGTGTGTGTCACTTTTGCAGTCAATAACATTTTAAAAGAAGTTGCCTTATGGATAGTTTAGACATACATATATATATTTATATAAGTGGGGGCTTTTAAATGTTCCTGGGAAATTTTCATTATCTTTCAATTCCATGTTTCCATGAATTTTTGAGTCCCCCTCATATAGATGGCTCCATACGTAATATATAACATAAGCAATATATGTAATATATTTATGATATACATGTGACATATATGTAGTATGTCATCTGAAAGTGTGTGTAAGTGAAGGCGGGACTACCACCAATGATCAGTACTTAGGGTCCTCACACGT
>NW_022103897.1:3179421-3181475 GCF_000313985.2 Echinops telfairi | reverse complement strand
GAAGAAATAAGCAGCACAAATTGGCAGATAATGCACCTTATTTCCATGTAGAAGCAGGTGCATTTTCCTTGGGATAAGTGGCGCCATGACACTGATCTGCTCTGACAGGCCAGCTGATCTAAAATTACTCAGCACACATTGCCACTGGCTGGGGAAGCTTCTCCCAAGAGCTTATTCCAAACTCCTCAATCCCCTGGGCGCTAATTAAAATTTACTGGATAATATTTGCAAAGCTCAATGGCCCTAGTTACAGCAATTATCAGTTACTAAATGTTAGTGCTGGAGATGTCACCCGATGATTGACATTTTTATTCCAGAGGATTTCCCCTCTCCCTTCCCTCCACTAACTCATTCCCTGCCCTTCTTTGAAACATGGAATGAGCTGAAAGGGCTTGATTGGCTTTAGAAGGAGAATAAAACCATCACCTACCCTTGTCATCATTCCTTTTCTCATTGGACCAATAGTCGCGGAGGGAAAGGGATTTTAAATATGGGCACTTCCTTTCACTCTCGGAGCCCAAGACTAAAGTGAAGATACACCTGTGGGCCATGAGCAAGTGCAAAGGGTAGACTAGGATCGCCTAGGTGATGACATCAACTTTCAGCAGGTAAAAAGAGGGTTGGCAAGATTTGCCAATCTCCTAGTGTTATTATAAATGATAGCCCTTGAAATGGGAAGCTGTATTTCTGAAGAAAAGTAGATCTAATCAATTTATGGTGCCAGCTACCATGCCTGCACTGGGCAAAGGGCTTAACTACCATGTGCTATGATTTGCATCTAGCTTCCAGAGACTCACACGAGGAGTTAATTGTTCCAGTGACATACAGGTTTATATGCTGTGTTTAATTGAGCTCGTAATGCACTTTTTGCTCTTCGTTAAGCAGATAATCTAGCCATAAGAAGGTGGCTAGCTATATGAAGGTACAGATTATGTTTATATAGATGGTCTCAACATTTATGATCCAATTTTTTAAACTTGTAATTGATCCAAAAGCAGTAAAATTGAGCCTCATTAGCTCTGGCAGGTAGTCTTTGCCCTTTGCTCATAAATCAGTGAAAAGTTGGGTTTTTTGTGTTTTTTTAAGACAATGCTCTCAATGATTTGTTATATTGTTTATTGGGTTGGTTGGTTTTGGAAGAGGAAGACCACTAAAATTTGCACAATAACTAAGACGACAGGCATTCTATTTAGACTTTAAAACAAGGGACCTATGTTTCTATGTCCAAGTATAATTTGGGCTCCTACTTTTGCTTTTCAAATCATTCTCTTTTCAAAAGTGTGGGGGAAAACATTGCCAAGATTGTGATAAGATAAGTCACATTGACATGAAGCAGTAGAAGAAAGGACAGACTTGGTAACAGAAAGCCCACCGCTGATGTCAAAACTTCCCCTTTTCAACGTCTCCATCAAGGTCTTTCACACTCTGGCTTTCTTTTCTTTTGTGGGTCAAGTTAAACAATGCACATAAACGAGTTTCAAAAATGTGAAGTGTTGTCCAAAGGGAGAGAGGGACGGGCGGGGGGGACTTTATTTCAATTGAGAGAGGTGAGAAGTCAGTGAGAAATTGTTAAGTCTTCATAACCATTGGTGAAACTCATTGAGAAGAAGTGAAGTATCACAGAGCTAAAAAGGCAAACTGGTAACAAGCTGTGCGGAAAGATGGTCATCGGTGTTTTCCATTATTCTGTTCCTAATTTTGTAAGGTTTTCTTCAGAATGAATTATATTAACAATAACGTATAACAGCAGTTAATTTTCTGGACTATCCCATTTCTTTCAAGTTACACCTTCAACAAACACCTCCTTAAGTCCCCCATATATCCTCTGTAAAATTTCAAAGAACTCCAATATATCTGTTGTGGTTTTGTGTCCATAAATCAACTGTAATTCATATGATCCCATGGGACAGTGAAGGACTGCCCCAAAGGGTCTTCTAGCTTGTGAACTTCATCGAAGCAGCTCACCAGGTCTCTCTCCTTTGAAATCACTGGGTGGGTTCAAACCACCAACCTTTTGGTTAGCAGTTAAATGCTTGACCATAGCTCCTTCCAAC
>NW_022103897.1:3171633-3179063 GCF_000313985.2 Echinops telfairi | reverse complement strand
ACCAAGTATACAGGGTGAGGAAGAACTATTTAGGTAAAAACAAAGGCAGCATATGACCTCTGGTGGGAGATAATATCACTTGAATCCAGAGAGAAATGTAGAAGAGGTCTAGATCACCCTAAGCCTTATAAATGTAGTTTTAAAATCAAGATCCCACAAGGAAATGCTTAATAAAGAGCCTCCTAGGGGAAAGGATATTTACAGGAGTATAGGCATTAATGTGCTGTGGGGTCTTGGTAATAACAGAGAGTCATCACCACCCATAGTTTAAGGAGGAAGGAAGAGAGCTAGTGGAATCCATTGAGAACTAAGGGGTGTGTGGAGGTGAGGCTACCCACCATGGGCAGAGCGAATTCCTGCAGAAGCCCAGAAGCAGCAAGGGCAAACTATCTCCAAGCTCATCTCCTCACCCCTGCCTAAAGTCTCCACTGGGCATATTTTCTGAGTCATGTAGCAGTCCATAGCAGAAAAGAGAAAGTCGAACAGAAATAGGAAACCGAAGTCTATCATATTATTAAATTTTTAATATGCTAAGAAGATGGGACACTTTAGAAAGATGTTAATCAAAGTGGTATAATGGTGAAATTTCTCAGTTTAGGTATTTTCTGTTACAGAGTTTGTAAAAGGACCCATGGAATTAGAATAAGCATTCTCCCTCATATTAATATTCGGTGTGGTGAGGAGAGGAGTGTGTTTTTCGGGTTTGTGGCAAGTTTAAAAAAGACAAATTTATATATATTCAAGTATTAGATACAAGTAATAGCATTCAAATCTACATGTAATTAGTAAGGCTTGATTAGTCAATGGGGGAAAACAAAAACTCAGTCAATGGCCCAGGTGAACACGAAGGTTTGCATTTATGTTGTTTTTGATAAATGCAACATAGTGAATTACTTATTATAGCACTTCTAGGGCAAAATAAAAAGAATATACAAATTCACTGCCATTGAGTCAATTCTGACTCATAGTGACTCCTTAGGACAGGGTAGAACTGCCCCTTTTGGTTTCTAAGACTAACTCTTTATAGGAATAGAAAGCCTTGTCTTTCCCCCATTCTGCTCATAGTCTGTGAATTCCTACCAAATGACTGGGCAGGAATATGCAAATGTGAGGTGTGTGTGACCCACCAAAGAAATTGGAAAGCTTGCTAGTAATGCAAATAAGAACCTGGCACCTTTGGTGTGGAACCATACAAATAGGATATATGGAACTGCAACATGGAGATTGGTCACGTTTACCATCATGCTGGATTTTAAAGGAGCCCACTGAAAAGAGGAAAGTGGGGAATCTCACACTCATTAAGATACAAGAGTGGGGTGCATCACTTGAACCTGAGATCCCTGCACGACACATCTTCTTTCCGAAAAACAGAGGAGCTGTGTGACACCAGGAATGGCAATAGAAGTGGGAGAAAAGTGACAGCAACAGGAGAGCCAGGGACAGTGCGGTGGCTTCCAGGTCCTTAGGCTGAGAAAGCTGAGTGCCTTTGGGCAGGACCCTTGCTAGCGGAGTGGGACGACCTTTCTATGGACACTTAATTTGGTGAGCTCATTTTGTTGGCCCATTGAGCTATAGCTGAGCACTACAGGTTGAGGCTAATTGACAAGAGTAGGTACTTCCCAGCAGAATTAAAAGGGTTTTGCAACACTTATCAACATTTTCCAAACACTTATCTCTGCAGGGCAGAGGCCAAGGAGCCTTGCAGATGCAATGAAGTGGACCAGAGAGAGGTATGTCTGTGGGCATTGCTGAGAAAAGACTGCTTTGACAAACAAAAAATAACAACAAAAAACCACCTGTATCTCATACTCTTGTTTCTCTTCATATCATATAAATCTTTCAGCTTTTTCTAAAGATTTCCATGGAGAGGAACAAGGAAGAGTTCAGAACTAATTTTTTTCAGTCCTGCTCTGCAGGACTGAAAAAACAAACAAACCTGTATCTTGAGCATCTTTTATCCTGAACTGTAACCTATTAACTTCTCTAAATGAACTCATATTCATATTTAATGTATTGTCTGTGAGTTCCTTGTGGACATAGCAAAGCATTATTGAACTAGAATGTCATTGGAAAAATGACTGATGTCAGAAATGGTGAAAAGGTTGGAAAGCTGAGGTATGTCTGACATCATAGGAACCAGCCTGAGGTTGATGCTAATGGTGATTTGCCTCCTCTCCCCTTGAGAAGTTAGAGAAGGTTACAGGTCAACCCCAAGCCATGCTGACATTGGGTTAGTATTGAAAGTTTTTATAAAAGGATTTGTCGGGCTCAGATGATTTGTGTGTGTGTGTGTGTGTGTGTGTGTGTGTGTGTGTGTGTGTGTGTGTGTTAGGTGATGTTTCTAACAATTCTTCAAAGAGTGGGAGTGAGAGGATTGTGGAGAGAAACAGCCATTTGGTTTTTATTCAGATAAGGGGAGTTGCTAATGCTCCCTTTTGCCTAAAGCTTAGTACTAGAAATCCTAACCTTTCAGAAAAAGACAGAATACATATTGTGCATCTATTCTAAAGGTGAAGATTCTTCCTTTATAATGTACAGGTAAGAATGGAATGAAAAATCAGAAAGTTTTCCACATCAGTGGCCTGATACCTGCTATATGACACACACCACCTGAGGGAGGTTTTGTAACATTGTCCGTCTCGAAGGTCTCCTGCTAATCAGCTGAATCCAAATCTTTGAGTAAAGCCCAGAGCTCTCCATTGTTAAAAGGTTCCTTTTGTGATGTTTGGACATGTAGGCCATGCTTAGCAACTACTACAGATATAATTCAAACTCCAAACACTGTTTATGTGAAAAGTCCAGCTAACTAAAGTTCTAGTGATAACCTAATGAAGTTCTTCCACTTATAACACTCTCTTACTCTTGATCCTCAGTTTCAAGTTTAAGTGCATAGATATGAAGTTCCTCTTCTAAAAGTGAAATGACTAAATGGATAGCCATCACTTTGCAGAGCCTGTGGGTTTGCTTTTGGTAATGGCCTTTATTAGATACCATTTAAAAAAAATAAACTTATTGCAATCAAGTTGAGTCCAATTCATAGCAGCCCTACAGGCTGGGAAAGCACTTCCCCTGTGGGTTTCCAAGACTAATTCTTTAAGGGAGTAGGTAGCCTTGTCTTTCTCCTGAGGAGCGGCTGGTGGTTTCAAATTGCTGACCTTTCAGTTAGCAGCCCAACGTGTAGCCTACTGCATCACCAGGACTTAGGATGCCTTATTTTAAATGTGATCAATTATGATGATGATAATGATGATGGATAGATTTAAGTGGCTTCTGAAGTATTCTGAACACCTAGGCTGGGGATGGTTACATGATGAGAACTAACTAAATGAAATTATTTTATTATTGACTTACTATAGAAAAGGCATGGTCTGGTGCTTTTGGTTAGAAGTAATTGCAATCTCTTTCAGCGAAGGCTGCAATGAAATGTCAATCACTGTCAATAACTAGCATCCTAAAATCAACCCAAATCCTGCATCTCAACAGCTTTAATTTCTTCAATTTTTTTTCCTGCCATCAAATATTCATCTGTGCCTGGTGTCTTAGAAGAGGTTTTGTCTAAGCCTGGCCTTGATTTGTGCTGAAGACTCCTTCTGATATGTATGCTATTTCAATCTTTCTTGTCCTATAGGCGGTCTCCCTTTTTTTTTTTTTCACTAACCCAGAGGCAAACAATCCATTGTATTAATCTTGTTCTACAAATCAATCGCTGGAAATTTTATGCTTACTTTCCTCTACTCACCCTCCTTTGATAATAGAAACCACAAAGATGGGCATGAGGCATTACCATGTGTTTCTATGGAAATGCCTCTTAGGTTCTTTGCTCTACATTTACACTCCTGCAATATTATCATTTTCTTTATAAAAAGGCAAAGTGGACTGAGTACAAATAACCACTTCTACCTCATCCTAAAATTCGTTTGTGAAGCAAAACCTGTTTGAAATATTGTATATTTTGTACCTGGAAGCAAAAGAGATTACCGTAGATGAATAATAAATCTTGATGAAATTCTGAAGAATAGAAAGTAGGGAGGTTGAAAACAACAGGAACTGGAAACCACACACAAATGATAATAAAAAGGCATGACCACACATGGCCTTGCTATCAGAGTAGTTATTTGGAGTCTAAGGCCAAAGAGGACAAGGAATGAGACTGTGGCCCTGGTGATTAACAGCTAAAGCCACGACTTTGTCCAAAGGTTTTCATTGAAAATCATCTGCTTTCCTACAGGGTGTGAGTGCATAGAAAATTAAAGTTCAACAATTTCAGGTTGCTGAACATAGAGAGAAAGAAGGAGGGGAAGCTTCCAAACTATAAACAAGGTTTGCTGCATTCTATTCTCTACAATATTTGTTTATCTCTAAGGAAAGCTTCTGTTACCAAAATGCATAGCCCTGCATGGGAATTACTCCCAGAAAACAAGAAAATACACCAGGAATCACCAAGTTGAGAAAGAAAGAGCCCAATTCTAAACATTGAAAGTGAACCTATGAAAAAATATTTGATAGAGCTAGCAGACTCGGATTAAAATGAGATTATTTGGATTGTTTATCACTTCCATAAAAAACAGTGGAGAAAAAATGAAAATTTAAAAGAAACAGATTATTTAAATATCAAACTAAACTAGTTTGATAAGGAAATTAGTGAGCTAGACAACCGTGCCAAATTTTTCACAGAACACAGAGAAAAAGAACAAAATAATGGAAGAGTAATGTAAAAACCAAGACTTAATGAAACTCGATTCAGAATACTCAAAATCCATTTAAATCCATATACACCAGGAAAATTCAAAGATATCAATCTGAAGAATAAGTCCAACTCCACTTAACATCTAAAGATGAGATCCCACAAGATACTCTGAAAGGGACACATCTAAAGTATTCCCAAGAAAAAGAGCAGCTTCCCTGGAGAAGAGGAAAAAGAATCATATTAACATCAGACTTCTCCTTGACTACAACTCATACTGAAAGATAATGAAACAAATATAGTAAATTGCTGAGAAAAACCTCATCTATAGTAAATTTTATTTTAATTTAAGTAGCAAAACTTTATGAATACCCTCAACATCATTCCAGACGGACTGGAGTGCTGGTAAACGGAGTTATAAAATATTACTTCATGACTTGCTAATGGGCAACAATAAGCACATAGAGCAGCTTTGAGCAAGCTGGTTATTGATTCCAAAAGGAATGGCTGTAAGACTGAGGAGAGGGGAAAACTTTCCATAGACCCACAGGACTGAGGACCAAAAGTAAAGCCCACATTTTTAATAGTCCTTCCAGGTGGAATGAGAAACCCAACCCTAACCAAAACTTGTGTTCAATAAAATTAAACATGTTTTGAATGGAAATTACCTGGATTGCTTGTGTCTCTAGAACAACAAATTATTTCTACTGTTTTCTATACACAGTATTTGATATTCTGAAAAAAATAAACCATGCACAGAAGAAAAGAAATATTAAAACCTAAGAGAAAAGTAAAACAAAACAGGAAACACAGTAGACTTATAGAACTGTACAATTGCTTCCATCATCAGTTTCCAAATGTACTTTTTCTTCCAGGACACCTTGACATCATCTCCCTTGTACCTCACAACCACCTCTGAACCCACCCCGCCCGCCATCCCCTCAACCCTCAATCTACTACTTGCTGTCCCTATAGTTTCATCAATCCTGGATTTCATTTGTTGAAAAACAGAAAAGCATATAACACAACTTCAAGAGTGTGACCCCCTGGGAGAGGAGGAGGTGTGGAAAGAGGAGGGGAGAGGCAACAAACCGAGAACCAAGGGAACAAGAGTTCTAAAATCAATGACAATGAGGAGGTAGAATCCCTCCTGGGGTCTGATCAAGTGCAATGTAGTCAAGAGGACTTAGGGAGCACCGAATGAAGGTCAAACATGATAGTAGGACAGGAGGAAAGTTAAAGGAAATAGAGAATTAGGAGGCAAAAGAGATTTATAGGGGTTTAAATATAAGCACATATATAAGTAAATATATTCATACATAACAATAAGGATATAGGTCTTTGCACATATATTGATCTCTTAAGTATTAAGGTAGGAGACAGACATTGAGCCTCTACTCAAGGTCTCCATCAATGCAAGAACTCTTTGTTCTAATAATTTGGCATTCTGTGATGCTCACCTTGCCAACACGATCACTGAGGACAAAATGGGTTCATAAGCAAATTGGTGAAGACAGCTGATAGTGCCAGTCTATTAGACAGTATAACATCAGGGGGCTTAAAGCCATGAAAATAAACAAGCGTCCATCTAGCAGAGAAGCAACAAAGCCCACATGAAAGAAGCACACCAGCCTGTGTGATCATAAGGTGTCCGAGGGATCGGGTATCAGGCATCATAACAAATAATCATATTGATGTGAAAGAGGAGGGTTGGCGTGGAGACCCAAAGCCCATCTGTAGACAATTGGACATCCCTTCACAGAAGGGTCACAAGGAAGAAACAAGTCAACCAGGGTGCAGTATAGCACCCACAAAAACATGTAACGTTCCTCTAGTTCTTTAATGATCCCCCCCCACACACACAATCATGACCTAGCCCTGGACACACAGAATCCAGGACAGATAAACCCCTCAGGAATAGCGATGGCAGTAGTGATACCATGAGAGTAGGGGGAAGGTCAGTGGAGAAGAGGGAGTAAAGAGGAACTGATCAAAATGATTAATGTATAACACCCACCCCCAGGGGGACAAACAACAGAAATGTGGGTGAAGGGAGACAATGGACTGTGTAAGATATGAAAATAACAATAATTTATCATTTATCAAGGGTTCATGAGAGTGGGAGGAGAGCAGAGGAAGTGGCAAAAAAGGAGCTAATACCAAGGGCTCAAGTAGAAAGAAAATGCTTTGAAAATTATGATGGCAACATTGGCATGAATGTGAATGATAGAATTGATGTATGGATTGTTATAAGCGCTTTAAGAGCCCTCAATAAAATGACTTTAAAAAAAAACAAAGCATGACCCCCCAAGATACAACACATCTGAGATACACCCTAATATGAACAAAGACAAAATCAAACAGAATGTCTATCACAGGTGTTGCAGAATAATACATATCTTAATCAGCATTTTTGTAGCAAGACGGTGTTTGTCGCCCTACCAACAGTTCAACAGTCTTGGCACACATGTCCTATGCTTCCTCAGGCACTGTGTGTTTTCTGATGTAAGTCTTCAGGTTACGAGCGTATCTGAGGATGAATCCATATCAGCCATGGGAGTTTCCACATGAGTTGGCACCGATGCAGCTTCTAGAGCATCCCTCAGTTTTTGTTGAGTTCAGCAAACCAGTTGTAAAAATGGCATTTGAAATCAGGGTTCTCTGTAAGGTGAGCAGCTGGGGAACTGCCCAATGGGGAAATCACAAATTTACATCCCTTACTCTATTTTAGCGTTCATCTGTACAA
>NW_022103897.1:3167998-3170139 GCF_000313985.2 Echinops telfairi | reverse complement strand
ATTACTCACAAAAGTTAATATCTCTATCACAAAATCAATCTATTTAGATTCCCAATTACCCCTGCAAACTCCCTGTATTACAGCACAAAGATATGTGCTTGATTAAACCCTGTGAGAGGGTCAGAGTATAGCAGGGGGTAGGAATCTTTGAAGCCATCTGAGAGTTCTGTTCATTATAGCCATTATTATTCACTTTTAAATAGTTTATGCTTTTCTTTGCAAGTCAATGATTGCTTAGTGATGTTCACTTAGGTTACAAATAAATGAGCTATTTTAGTTATTTTGCTTTATAACTTTACTATATGGGAACAAATTATAAATACTACTTGCATCAGATTAATTGCAAATCCTCTGTGGTTTAATAGACTTCAAATTCATTACCATTGAGTCAATGCTATCTCATAATAACCCCCTGTGAGTTTCCAAGACTGTAACTGCTTAAGCCCAGTCTTGCTCCCAACGAGCTCTTGGTGGTTTCAAACTTCCAACCATGCAAATCGCAGCCGAACAAGTAACCACCACACCACCATGACTCCTGTGTGGCTTAACAGATAGTCTTAATTTTATTAAAAAAAGTCATATAGTCTCAAGAATATTTTGGAGGGGTTGTCAGTTGTAGAGTAATCGGCTATTAGTTTAAACCTCAATTTATGTTATAGTGTTTCCTTTTCTTTTTGCTGTGTAATCTTCCTGCCCCTAAGGAAACCGTGGTGTGTGTAGATACTTTCCCCTAGAATTTTGTTAGTTACTGCTAATATAGTTTGAAGCTGTATATTTGAGAACATAGAGGTTGTGTGTGTGTGTGTGTGTGTGTGTTGTTTTCAGTATGTAAAGTTAATTTTTTTCTGATGGTTCAGCGCTTGGCTGCTAACAGAATCATCAGTGGTCCAAACCAACCATCCGTTCCTCCAGAGAAAGGCCCTAACACTCAGCTCCCTTAAAGATTTCCAACTTTGGAAATTCTATGAAGAAATTTTACTCTGTCTCACAGGATCCTAAAGGACTCAACAGCACACAACACCACCATTACAATATATTCATCTTAAATTATATATTTTTTCAGATTTTATGTTTCCCAGCACAGTGAATCTTGACCCATTAAATTATCTTCAAATGCTTAGAGGGATTTTGGTTTCCAGTGACACATGTTATCAATTGATAATTTATATATTTTATCTTTAATCTCCTCCCACATTTTGCAGCTCCATCTACAATAAGTTCCTTTGGCTCTGTTTTTGGTCTCCCTCCTACTTTTTCGGCCCTTGTGAACTATTGAGTTTTGATTTTTTTTTTTTTTACATTTTTAATGTCATCTAATCTACATCATACAATTCAATCATTCAATCATATCAAGAAGAATTGTGCAATCATTACCATAAACAATTTTAGAACATACGCACACATATGGTTAAATCGCCTTTAAAATGGGTAATATAATCACAATCAGTTCTAGTGCTCCCTCCCCGCTCCTGTGCAGGATATGTGTATATCATGTGCAGGATTGGAGGAGAAGTCAAAAGCATCAGGTTACAGTTCATACGTGCATGGGCTTATTCCAAACAAAATTTGCTTAAATGTGTGTCTGCAATCAATGGGTAGCTACAGACAAATTCTCTCAGGAAAACACTGTCTTAGTCTCATTAGGGTGCTTTTCAAAAAAAAAAAGTTCAATCAAACATTCATTCCCAAGGGGATACTCAGGGCCAGTTAAATTGAAAACAGAAAGGTAAGCTTGGGAGGTTATCGTGATAGTTTTTTTGTTTTTTAATTTCAGAGGGTTAACCTTGATAGATTTCCTTGCACACAGAATGATCACGGTGAAATCTTATGAATTACTTTTTAAAATGTGAAAAGATAAAAAACAATTTAAAGTCCAGAAAAGTTACTCCAATGAATTATTTAGCATCCCAACAACGCATCTTCTCATTCTTTCAGAGCAGCAAGGACAGTCCTCTGAGGATTTCCTCGGGAAACGTGGCTTTTCTCATTGCATCCTCCGAACCTGACCTTGCCTTTTGAACTGATCTTTGTTCCCTCAATTCGACATTGAAAAGGAACATTGATTTCAGCTTTGGGGGATGCTGAAACTGCGATCTTGACACGGTGGGAATTGAAGACCATAGCTGTTTGTTTTTAAGGAA
>NW_022103897.1:3165366-3167054 GCF_000313985.2 Echinops telfairi | reverse complement strand
AACGTTCATCCTATTACCTTTTTATACAGTTTTTTTAACCTAAATTCACTCTATGAAGTTTGGTGGTTGTGTTAGTTAGACTTCAGAAACAAATTCATAGACACTCATATGTGTATAAGAGAGTTTCACATTAGAGAGTAATTGTACATTAAGAAAACATCCCAGCCCAATCCAGATCAAATCCATAAGTCCAATATTAGTCCATATGTCCAATACTAGTCCATACATTCCTCTTTAAACTCATGCAGCCATGCAATAATGCCTAATGCAAGAAGATCACAGACCAGTGGGTGGAAAGTCTTGTGGATCCAGAGACGGTGTAAGCATCTCAGCACTGGCATGGGTCTCCACATGGCTTCTCCAGCTCTGATTCTCTGGCTGCAACAGGGTAGCTTCATGTGGCTTCTCGTCAGAAATGTCTCACAGGGAGTGAGCAAGTGTCCCACCTCCAGAGAGCTATTTATCTCCTTAGGGCCTCCAAATGAGGTCATCGAGCTGCAACCCAATTGACAGGTATACTCCACGCCTTTACACATAACTCTCAAATTGACAACAGATTATGTAACTACCATAGTGGTGCAGAGTTAAGTGCTCAGCTACTGAGAGGTGAGAGTTTGGATCCACTGTTTTTTTAATTGATTTCTTAGTTTTGTAGCATATTGTTAATATCTTCCCTTTATTTGCATATTGATTCCTCAAAACTGTTTCAAAATCTTGTCCATATGCTTAGTCATTCTGGTTAAATGTTGATCTTTCTTTGATGGTAGCTGTTCTCTGGTGGCTAATTGTTCTGATAGGTGAATTCAAGTCCCCAGAAAATAGATTCTCTTGTATAATGACACATGTTGATAAAGATGAAAAGATAAACCCTAGAGTATGACAATCTTGAGGAATTTAAGGAAAAAGGAGGGTGAAACAAAAGAATTCCATATATATGTGTATATGTGTATATATATATATATGTATGTATGTATATTTATGTAGACATGTTTGTTCTTTTAATATCAGGTCTGGAGTTTCTTCGTAGTACAAATAATGTATATATATATATATATATAAAAACACTGACAATAATTGATCCGTGTCCACTGCAAAATTCCTCTGGTCACAGTTTTATGGGTTGAAATGTAGGAAGTAGCAGCCCTACATTTAAAATCTCTCATCCCAGCAAGATATATTTAATTCCCTAACACAATGTCTAGGAGTCCTAGTGGTACAATAGAGTAAGCTTTTTCCTGAGAGTTGATAGGTTAGTGATTCTAATCTACCAGCTGCTCCAGAGTTGAACTATGTCATTGTCCCCTTCTGTAGAAACAGCCCTGGAGACCCTATGGGGAATTTCTATGATGGCCTATAGGCTTTCTATGAGCCAGAATTTATTCAGTGGGTACAGGTTTTTTGTTTTATTATTTGTCTGTTTGTTTTTAATATTAGGTCTGGAGTTTTTTCGTGATACAAATAGTTAATGTGTTTCGCTAGGAACGCTAAGATTTGAGTACAACCAGAAGAATCTCAAATGAAAGTTGTATGCATCTACTTTTAAAATAGCCATTGAAAACACTCTGGAACCCAGGTCCGTTCTGACAGACACGGCGTCACCATGAGTTATAATCAACTTGAAGACAACGGGCTTAGCAATTTTACATCTACTCGGGACAATTCTGACAACTGGTTTGATACTATTAGGC
>NW_022103897.1:3160903-3162558 GCF_000313985.2 Echinops telfairi | reverse complement strand
TAATGAGGTTGTTAATATATTTTCCATAATTGAAAATATTGTAAATATACATGCTCTGACATGGCTATTTATCTAAGACATGGTACAAAGAATAAGTTGCACAGTTATTGTGTACATAATTATACAGTATATACAGTATATAGTTGCACTGTCTAAATAGTATATATATAGTTGCACAGTAATTGTGTACAAATGTATGTACATCATGTACATTAAAGAGTAGGTTGCACATAATTGTGATAATTATGCAAAACAGAATGCATACATACCCATGTTCAATTTACTTAGGAAAAACTCTGTAAAGGGTGTCACTAAACATGAACCTGCCAAGCATTTTGCGGAGGGATAAAAGTTAACAGAGAAGGGTGTTATGAGTATTACTTTATTATTATGTCCCTGTATAGAAATATATCTCTTTCATGAAGAAAATATATAGTCATATAATTTGGAGTGGAGGCAATTTATACCCAGTAAAATTGTGCAGGGGATAAATTCTTTAATCTGTATCTAATTGATTAGAATATCCTATCTCTATGGTCTTAACTTAATTGGAACATCTTTCTTCATTTAATTCTAAATGCCCTAATATCATCATCTCATCATATGGAAAGATACCAAAAAATGATCATGGAATCTTTAAAGGAAACCATTGAATTTGGGTGGGAAGTTACTAGAATAAAATAAAATAAAATAAAATTGTGTATTATAATCAAAACCACATAAAAGTATGTGTACACATGGATAAATCCAAGATAAAAATTAAATGAAGCATTTTTCTATCAAACAGACTACTACTTATTGCTTATATTTTCCCCCAAATTGTCTCTACTCTGGTTTACTGTACTTTCAGATAAACATTCCATAGAGGAAAAATATATATAAATGATAATTTTATATCATTTTATTACATTTTACTACATTTCACTTCTGCAAGTTTGTTCAGAATCAAGTAATAGAGTGATGTGGCCAACTTTACCCAAGAAAGTTAATGGGTCTAGGGGAAAAAAAATCCCCTTCATTCTTGTCATACCCAGCAAATTCTACCTTGTGATAGTCTGCTTCATACTACCTCATGTCCTAGTATACTCTCTTTGTACATTAGGTCTGGAAGCTATAACAAGTGCCCCTGATTTTCTGTATTTTTCGAGTTTCAAAAGAACATGTGTTCTCACTTCTCATTCGGGGAACTGTATTTGAAGCTCATTCTTCAGGTTGGCTTAAGTGCATCCTCTTACTTCTGCCAGAGTCTAAACTGTTTGCACCTTCCCTGGTAATAATGTTGAGAGAACATTTAGAACGCTTCTAGAGTACACTCCCATCATGCAGTTGCACTGTCCTTAAAGCCACTTGAAATGTACTACCTGTAAGCATTTGTTAAAGGAGACTTGGGACAGTCTCTTCCCATTGTTACACATTGATGCTACTTAAATTGCATAACACATAGTTACTGTCACATTAGCAGTAGGGAAGAAAGGAAGTTACATACACGAAGTATCTTTTAGAGCACTTTGACTTCCCTTTCCCATTTGACTTTAAACTTACCTTTAAGGTGGTCAAGCCATAAAGTCATAAAAGGGTCTATCACAAAAAGGTAATAACAAATTTGGGGGAACTAATGAATAGAGTAAAAATCAAAAGGTCTTTAGTGATGTGAC
>NW_022103897.1:3154140-3160061 GCF_000313985.2 Echinops telfairi | reverse complement strand
TCGGTTCCCTCTTTCCTACCCACTCTCCCTCTAACCTCCCTGTTTCGCCACTCATACCACTGGTCCTGTAGGGCTCATCTGCCCTGGATTCCCTGTATTTCCAGTTCCTATCTGTACCAGTGTACATCCTCTGGTCTAGCCAGACTTGCAAAGAGACCCTGATCGTGCATACCAGAAGCACACCACACCTCATCTTCCTGGACTCTCCCCATCCAAAAAAGCAGCCCTCACCCTGATAAGCTTCCATGATAAGAAAAAATCAGACACATTGTATAGGATTGATTTAATGGCAATGACCAATGGCTTACTCAGTAAGATACATTTCCTCAAAACTCACTGCCAACGAGTCAACTCTGACTATAAGACAGGAAAGAACTGCCGCTGTGCATTTTCAAGACTGTTACTCTTTATGGGAGTAGAAATCCTTGTCTTTCTCCTACAGAGAAGCTGGTGGTTTTGAACTGCTAACCTTGCAGTTAGCACCAAAGGGTAACCATTCCGCCACCAGAGCTCCTAAGGTACATGCCATGAGTGCTATATAAGAATTTTAAATATCATTAAGGAAAATAGTTTTATTCCTTAGCCTACTGTTCGTGTTTGGTGCATGGACGTGGCTCCCACTCAAAGATAGTCTATGCAGAACAGAATGAAACACTGGCTGGACCTGTGCCACCCTCACAACTGTTGTTATGCTGGATTCCACTGCTCCATCCCAGTCTTTAAGGTTGACTCCACTGTGAGGAGATGACGCTTTCCTATTTGTGCTTTGAGTCACTCCCAACCGGAGGAACTCCTTGTCCAACACTGTATCAGCAATGTTCTCCTGCTTTCCTTAAGTATCTCAGTGGCTGATCCCTTTTTTCTTGCAATGTTACTGAAGTTATTGCAATGTTACTGCTGGCACTGCAGGGTAAGTGTTGAAGAGTTTTGGTTCAAAGGCACCAACCACTCTGAGAGCCAAATGAGCCTGTCCACTCCTATAAACCTTGACAGCATGATAAACCTTATAAAAAGTTACAATGAGTCAGAATTAACACCGTGGCAATGGATTAGTCAACTCTTGGCCTGAAAGCTCCCCTGAAACAGACTCGCCCTAGTTTTTGACATAGCAGTGCTGTGGCTTCTAGCATCACAGTAACATGAATGCCACTCAGTATGATAAACTGATAGACAAGGCAGGTTAATTAGCACAGAGGGTTTTTTTTCATTGTTAAAAAAAATTAGTTAAAAGAATGTGGTTGACCACAAAGTTTATATAGGTGTCAATATCCATGTGTGAAAGAAATGTAAAAATGTGTTTGGCCCTTATGGTAATTGGAGCTGTGCACTTTTTTCATTGTTCTCAAGATAACACAGTTGCTGACCCAACTCAATATTGGCTGACATGAGTTTACAGCACATGATTTTCACTTCAGAGTGAGCCTTTCATGGTAGGTGCTTATGTAAATGTGTAGAACCAGAGAAAAGAGATTTCCCTCGACAATTACCTAACGAGTTGTACCTACTTGCTAGTAAATATTTGTAGTTTGGTCTAACACTTGTTTTCATTGTAAAATATTGTCTGGTAAAGAGACCTTACAACTTCTACATATTCTTTCATCGTTTCTGATATTTACTGAAATACTTGAAAATTGCTAAGAGACTAAATTGATTCAGTGAATTTCTATTACCCTCTACCTGGAAAATTCCTAATACAGAGAAGTTTTAGAATCCCCATCTTAAGGGCGTGGTGATTTTAATCATTATTTTATTTTACATTTACTGTACTGTTAAGGTAATCACCATGTTTGTGGACTGAGAGTAACATGTCTTCATATCATGAAAGTTTCTCCTGAGTCCATAGATTGATTCTTAAAATTTCACAATGAGAACATCACATCACTAACTAAAAGTTTTTATTCTGTTTCATAGTGGATTTAGTTATTGTTGTTTTAAAACAGGAAATCGTATAATCATAAAGTCAATTCCTCTAATAATTTATGAGAGAGTTTGCTATAAAAATCCTTATTTTTTATAAAACATCAAAAATCACTTAAAGAACTTTTATCTACTTATAAATGAGATGTGGTTCATGAGATGTGTGTATGCGTGTGTGTCTGTTTGTACAAGTGTGTTTATATGTGAATGAAGAGACTTTTAAAAATCCTTGGAAAATGGAATTAAAAGATAATAGAATTTTTCTACAAACTTTTTGAAGGCCCCTTATATTACTATTTAAAATTGGGGAAAATTGTACATGAAATTTATATATTGTTACCTTAGCACAGTGGTTCTCAACCTTCCTAATGTCGCACCCCTTTAATATAATTCTTCATGTTGTGGTGATCCCCCAACCATAAAATTATTTTCGTTGCTACTTCATAACTGTAATTTTGCTACTGCTATGAATTGGGTGACCCCTGTGAAAGGGTCGCTCGACCCCCAAAGGGGTGGGGACCCACAGGTTGAGAACCACTGCCTTAGACTATTAAATTTTGGGTATTCTTATTTGCTTATACTTCTTTTTTCCTCACTGGATTTATTATTTCTTTTTGTCACATTTTAGATATTTTTATTAACTTAAATTGACATTTTATTAATTCATTCAAGTAGGATACATATAAAACCATAACCTTGCCTTATTTTTTTTCTCCCAAAGCCACAAGACAGCATATAGCATAGCGTTCACCTAATAACCTGGCAATGTGGAACTGGCTGGTGTACAAACATGTTCCACAGAGACTCACAGAGGTTTACATTTCCATCCTGTTTCTTCCTTTTCTAATGCCATCTTTGAACTGAGTGCTCCTAAACAAGTCTCTTCTGGGCTGGAAATAAAGTTGCCTCATTTTTGTTACTTTTTTTGAATTACATTTTTTAATTTAAATTAAATCATTAGTGTTTGAGGGACTCTTTGTTGACTAAGTATCACTCTAGTGCTTTCCCCTCACCCCTTTCTATAGTGTATTAAATCCAATGTCATCATGGCTATTCTGACTCAAAGTGACCCCACAGGACAGGGGAGAATTGCCCCAGAGGGTTTCCAAGGTTGTGAATGTTCATGGGAGCAGGTGGTCTCGTCTTTTCTCCAAGGACAAGCTGGTGCGTTCAAGTCACTGACCTCCAGTTAGGAGCTGAGAAGTTACCCCTGAGCCACCACGTCTCCTCACATCAACCCCAAGTGAATTCATTCATCTGCGATAGCAGAGCCATTTTCAGATACTCAAAAACCAGTTCTTCATGTCCAGGAACACACCTCCTCAAACACCCAGTGCTTTACCTATGGTAGGAATAAAATGGGAAGGCAGGTCTGCATAAAGCGCCCAGAAATCTGGAGTAGATGACAATTAGGAATAGGAAAAGAGGAGAGTACTCTCTGGGGCTAGCGGAGATGCTGCTTGACCCTAGAGAGGCTTCCTGAAAAATGACCTTATCATCAGCTGAGAAAACATGTACAGCCTAGTGTGTTTTTCTGGCCTTTCCTGTCCGACTCAGTTCTCCAGGTGCAGTGTCTTAGAGTTCAGTCCTTGGGACACTTCTCATCTCTCTACCCAAGCCACCCACTTCCCTGATTATCATACCTAATCATATGCTTTTAAACACAATGTGTATGGCAGACATCACATGTGCCTACAGAGCCAAAAACATTTACCATCTGATCCTTTGCAGAACATATTTGTTGATGTGTGCTTTGTATCTGTAGAGTTGCCTATAACAATTCCTTTGAAAAATGAATGTATTAACTAGAGTTTGTTATTTTCATTTTTCTTGGATTTTTTTCTGATTGATTTAGTTTGCCTGATTTAAATGTCCAATGTCCTAGAAGACATAAGTAGTCCCATCTTTTTGTCAGTGATGTCCCCAGAACACATTGTTAGAGTAATTTGAAATTAATATTTCCAGCTAGTCTAACTCCACACATAAAGCCAGGTCCTAGGAGTGGGTCAAGTGGTTGTCCAAGGTCAAACAAGTAAGAGGGAAACAAGCAGAATGGGAACTCAGGTCCACCGATTCAGAGGTCTTATGCTTTGTGTTATACAAGGTTTCTGACTTTCTTTTCTGGACTGAAATGAGACAAGAGTTGATGTTTCTTCTAACAGTGGTCACAGAATGAGTGTAGGGTTTCTATGAATCAGATTTAGTTTGATATTAGTGAGTTTGGGTTTGATTTTTCGGTATATTCCATCTGACAATATCCACATGTACACTTGCTACTAAAAAACAACATAAAAAACCTCACTGGCATTAAGTTGATTCCAACTCCTATGTTGTTGGAAAAGGTATCTGAAATGATTAAATCATTGGTCTTTCAAAACTCTGTCATATACTAATTAAAGTCTTTTTTCTTCAACAAGGTCATATTTTCCAACAGCAAATCCTTCATTGTTCCCAACTTACACATTCCAATCACCCATAAATATTAATAAATCTTTATTGCATATTTTATAAATGTCAGACTGAAAAGTTTGGTAGAAATCTTCAGTTTTTTCATATTTGGATTTAATTGTTATTGCATAATTTTGAAAAGCATTCACATACACTGTCTGTCTTGATGGATATTATCCTATCCCTGACATAATGTAGTGCAGGATTGATCAGGAAATGGTCATTTTGGTTTTTGGTGTTTTTTTACGAAATAGTCTTTTTGACAAGAAATGTAATGACTTTCTTCTTTAGATTTTGTTATTCTTGGTACAGCAGAGCATATAGTTGTTTGATTCAAAGTGGCCAATACCACATAATTGGATTTCCATTTGTGGAAGAATGAAGCAGAACCCATACCTTATCTCACCTACAAAAACCAACTCCAAAAATGGATTAAAGACCTAAAAGTAAATCCTGCCACTAAAAAGTTCATCAAGGAGAAAATAGGGGAAAACGTAAAGACTACCCCATGCTTGTGGATCAGAAGACAATATAGTAAAGATGTCAGTACTACCAAAGGCACTATATAAGTTTAAAATTATCCTGATACAAATACCAACATCTTTCTTCAAAGAATTCCTTTCTTCAAAGGAAAACCTGACTACTAACTTCATATGGAGAGGGAAGAAGCCCAAAATTAGCAGAGAACTCCTCAAAAAGAAGGACAACGTCAGAGGTTTTGCTTTACCTGACTTTAGCACCTATTATACATCCACAGTGTTCAAAAAAGCATGATACTGCTATAATGACAGGCATTCAGGCCAATGGAAAAGAACTGAAAACCCAGAAATAAAATCATCAGTATACAGACAACTAATCTTCAATAAGGACCCCCAAAAATTTCAAGTGGGAAGCAGATGCCCTCTTCAATAAGTAATGCTGGGGGGAAATGGATATCTACCTGCAGAAAAAAATGAAGCAAGGCCCTTACCTCACTCCATGCACAAGAATAAACTCAAGGTGAATCACAGACCTTGAGGTAAAACCCCAAACTATTAAGGACATCAACAAGGGAATTGGGACAATCCTAATAAATTTAGTGTATGGAATACAAATACAGAGGAAGCACACATTGACAAGTGGGATATACTGCAGATAAAACACCTGCATGCATCGAAAGACTTCGCTAAAAGAGTAATAACAGTGCCCACAGACTGGGAAAACATCTTTAGCAATGACGCATCGGACAAAGCCTTTATTACTAAAATCTACAATACTTTGCTAGCCTACAATTACAAAAGAACAAATAGCCCACTGAGGAGGTGGGCAAAAGACCTGAAGAGAAGTTTCACAAGGGCAGAAATCCAAATGGCCAATAAACATATGAGAAAATATGCCTGCTCATTAGCCATGCAAGAAATGCAAATTAAAGCAACTACGAGATACCAGCTAACACCCTCAAAGATAGCCCAATTCAAAAAAAATAAGAAAGCAACAAATGTTAGAGGAATTATAGTGAGATAAGAACTCTCATCCATTGCTGGTGGTCCATCAGGTATGTGCAGCCATCATGGAAA
>NW_022103897.1:3150560-3153494 GCF_000313985.2 Echinops telfairi | reverse complement strand
AAGGGAGAGAGGGACCAGACCTCATTCCAGTGCACCAAGCCTTGAAGGCAACCTACTAGCATGGAGCAGTGAACTAACAGAAAGGACTTCAGGTTGGTCCCAATCCCAACTACGAAGACCCCTTCTCCAGAAGAATGCAGTAGAGGACACACTGAAGACATAGCCGGGGAGAGGGGTGGGTCTACCCAAACCACACAGGAGCAAACTAAGAGGGAAGGAGAGAGAGAGAGAACAGCATCCTCACCCACCAAGCCCACCATTGCTGCTCAGAGCAGCCAATGCACAGAGAGGACAGTAGGGCTGGCCCCACCATGAGACACGGTGTTCCCTCACTGACCCACAGGGTCAGTAGACACAGGGCAGGAATTGTGCGGGGTTGGACCTCCCCGCTGCTCCCCATACCAGGGTGAATCATGAATGGTGCACAGTAGA
The DNA here is from genome assembly GCF_000313985.2 of Echinops telfairi. Taxonomy (NCBI): domain Eukaryota; kingdom Metazoa; phylum Chordata; class Mammalia; order Afrosoricida; family Tenrecidae; genus Echinops; species Echinops telfairi. The sequence goes on along the minus strand of NW_022103897.1, from coordinate 3,153,062 downwards.
GCAGCAAAGGAGCAAAGAAATAAAGGCCTTAAAGAATCCCGAAAATAGACTTCTGACTCAGGGGGCAGGGCTTGGCACCTCATAAGACCCAATAAGAACAGTCAGAAGGGTCAGAAGACAGACCTTCTATGCTTTTTTTTTTCTTTTCATGCATCTACATAAAATACGCAAGATTGTTTCCAATCCCAGGGAGAACACAATGGGACCAATGGTTCTAGGGGGCCATGAGAGAGGAGGAGGTGGGGGAAAGGGCTGGAGGGAGGGGGAACCAACAAATTCATGGTCAAGGGAACAACAAGAGTTCTAAAATAGATGGTGAAGAGGGCGTAGAATGCCTGGTGGTGTTTGATCAAGTACAACGTAGCTCAGAGGAAGTACTGAGAGCCAAATGAAAGTCTAAAATGATGAGACAGGAGGAAAGTAAAAGGAAATAGAGGAAAGAACTGGGAAGCAAAAGACATTTATAGAGGTATAAATATAGGCACGTATATATGTAAATACATTAATCTATTATGATATAGTGTATGGGGTCTTAAAGGCTTGAAGTTAAACAAGCAGCCATCTAGCAGGGAAGCAACAAACCCACATGGAAGAAGTACACTAGCCTGTGTTATAACAAAGTGTTGATGGGATCAGGAATCAAGCAACAGAAAACCTAAAGCAAATACTTATATTGAGGCGAATGATGGGGGTCGGCTTTCGGGAGACCCAAAGCCCGTCTGTAGCCAGTTGGGCATCCCCTCACAGAATGGTCACAAGGAAAGTACCAGTCAGCCAGAGTGAAGTATAGCACTGATGGAACACACAACATTCCTCTAGTTTGTTAATGCTTCCTCCCCACCCACCCTCATCCCCATCATGACCTCAATTCTACCTTACAAAGCCAGCTAGACTGGAGCATGTACAGTGTTTCAGATAAGAGCTCTCAACACAGAATCCAGGACAGATAAACTCCTCAGGAACAGTAATGGGAGTAGTGATACCAAGAGGGTAGGGGGAAGGTGAGGGAAGAAGGGGGAGAAAGAGGAAACAATGATCGATGTATAACACCCCCACAGGGGTTCAAACAACAGAAATGTGGGTGAAGAGAGACAGAGGATGGTGTAAGATATGAAAATAATAATAATTTAATTTTATCAAGGGTTCATGAGGGGTCATGGAGGAGGGAGGGGAAAAGAGCTGATACTAAGCGTTCAAGTAGAAAGAAAATATTTTGAAAATGATGATGGCAACATATGTACAAATGTGCTTGATTCAATTGCTGTGGGGATTGTTATAAGCTGTAAGAGTCCCCAATATAATGGTTTCTAAAATAATAATAATAATAAAATCTATAAAACATTGCAACACCCAAACACGAGAAGATGAATAATCAACTAAAATTGAGCTGAGAATATGAAGAGACAGTCCAACAAAAACCTGCAGGCAGCCAACAAGCATGTTAAATGCTCCTGATCACTAGCCAGAATAGAGATGCACATCAAAATAATGGGATAAGACCTTACACCAGCACTGAGAGTATATTTTAAAAAAGAAAAATAATAGAAAATGCTAATTACAGAGAGATTGGAACCTTCATACCCTGCGTGTGGAAGGGTAAAAATGTGCTACCTTTAAGGAAAATAATATAGCATTATGTCAAACCACAGAAATTCCATATGACCCAATAATCCATTTGCTGAGTACACAACCTAAGGAAGTAAAACCCATAGTACAAACAGATGTATGCATACTCATGTTCAGTCTAAGTGCTGGTCACAAAATAAAGGAGATGGAAACAGCCTACAGGCCCATTAGTGGAAGAATGGATGAATGAAGTTTGGCTCATTCACACAATGAAGTAATATTCATCACTAAAGAATAATGATAAAACTGTGAAGGACCTCATTGCATGGGTAGAACAGGAAACTCTGATGCTGCCTGAAATTAGTCAATCACAAAAGGAAACATATTGTGTGAGAACATTATTATAAAGGAAATATCAAGACAATGTTTTTTATAGCCAAGGAAACATACTTTGATGATTGGGTGGAGGAGGGGAATGGAGAGGGGTTGAAACAAGAGAATAGAGGGTAGACAGGTATAAACTGGAGTGAATGGAAAAATAGTGTTCCACTCAGGGAGAAGAAAAATCAAAGGAGGGTGGGGCAGGGCAAGTTAATGAGGGTGCTGACAAATATTTTAAATTGTTAAAAGCAAAATGTATGCTTTGAAATGCAAATCCCCACCTAATTCACAATAAAAAGCTTTGTTTGGGTTTTTGATTTTAATGGCCAATACCAGTAGAGTTCAGCCCACTGCATTTGTTTGTTTGTTTGTTTTCAAAAATAAAAATGATAATGACATGCATGAACCTTGTGAGATAGAACACACAGGAATCAATTCAACCACATCTATGGAAAGAGCTAATGGAGAAGTTCAATACCATCAGTCAGAACAAGGCCAGGGAATAACTGAGGCACAGGTGATCAATTATTCATATGCAAGTTCAAGTTGAAGCTG
>NW_022103897.1:3131471-3149131 GCF_000313985.2 Echinops telfairi | reverse complement strand
ATAGGGTTGCCATGAGTCAGAGCTGGTTCAAGGGCACTTACAACAGCAATAATCTGAGCCCACACTCATACATAAGCAATCAAATTGTCATATGTTTGAGGAACTTCTGAGAATGGAATTAAGCCTAAGAAAAGGCACTGGGCCAAAATCAGCAAACTAAGTCTATAGAGAAAAGGAGAGATGGGGAAAGTAGATATTATAAATCACCAGCCAAGAACAAGGCACTTAGTCCCAGGCTGAGTACTCACAGCGGAATCCTTCTTTAGGACTTGCATTCAGCTGAAAATACCTCACTCCTCCCTGGGAACAACCCACAAGAATCCAATTATCAGCTGATGTGGGCTTAAAAGCCTGGCCTTATGTATCAATTGAGAACATCTCTAAAAACCCAATGAGCCCAAGACCACTCACGGTGACGGTCTCAATTCAAATACATTATGTTTCACTTATCCCTCTGCCCTGTTCTCCTCCTTTCCTCTCTTCATACAACCTGCTAATCTTGAGTGCATTCCTACTACATATTGTGTACAGGAGTCTCCTTTGGAGTATGTTTCTGGAAAACCTGACCCCAAGCTCTAGGAGTTCCTCGGCTCTGTCTCTGACTCTGTCCCTTTAGAACATGGGGTGTCGTAATAGTAAGGGAGTGGTAGCAGAAAAGACCAGTTCTACTCACCTCTCTGTAGCATCGGGTTTCCATTGAACATAGAAAGGAACCAGCAGGATAAGATCATTAGTAACACTGAAGAGTTGACAGCTACTCCTGATAGACATCCCCACAGTAAGCTGAAGAGAAGGAGGAGAACCTTGGATATGATGGCCAAGAGAACTGTGTTCAGAACTATAGGACACCTCCCCCGAGGTCACATAGAAGCTGTTGGCCAGGTGGGAAAGGAAGAAAGGGGGCACAGCTCCTGAACTTGTATATAGGCAACCACCCTGAATGCAGTGTTGTGGGTGAGACCTTATTAGGACTCCTCCCATGGTGTGGACCAGTTAAAGCCAAGGCTTCAGTCACTTGATCCCTTTGCCCTACTGAATTCTGTCCCCAGCACCTTCAGGGCAAATAATTTCACTTTCATATTGTTCGATTCCTTTGATCCATGTAACTGGAAGGAGAATCAACAGTTCCCTGATCCTACCCCCTACCCCACCGCCAATCAATCCTGCTATAGCCCAGGGCACACTCAATTTCAATATGCAGGGGAAATAGAGCACACAGAATCCATGGCCTTCCAACCGAGACCTAAAGTATTAACTGTCGTAATGCCTCTAATTCCATCTATTTACTTCGCAAGGGGTCTGTCTCCCCTGCTCATCATTTTAACCTGTTCTCGGTCGCTGTGTCGGGAAGTTTCAGAGTGATGAGGGTGATCCTTGGGGCACAGTCAGGAGAAGCCTAATAAGGGAGCCATAATATGCCGCCTATGTCTTAGCTACAGGGTAATGAGGACTAATTCCATTCACGGCCCTCTCCCCTGCGCTGGAATCCGATCTTGCCTTTTAAATGGACGCCTGTCTCAGGAAATGAGCCTCTGCCCGGGTGGAATGGCGATGGAGGCATTGCTTCTTATCCTGAGTGCAAGGTGAGTGAGAGAAAGGGAAGCCCAAAAGAGAAGCACAGGTGAGGGTCTCAAGGGACGATGATAAATGAGCAGGGAGAGAAGACGAAACATCATCTACCTCTGCCATGATCTTGATGGGAACAGTTGCTGAGCCTTTCCTACGCAGAAGCGGATTGTGGAGATGTTCTCATGCATGCACGTCATCATCCCGCTTACGTCAAGGTGAGCACGTCATCATCCCGATTACATCAGGGTGAACACGTCATTATCCCGATTACGTCAGGGTGAAGGGTTTTTAAGAAAGTGTGAGAAGTCAGTCAGTAAGGGCTACATCGTGGCAGGTGCTATCACAGGACACGTTTCTCTTTTGAAACGACTCAGACTTTATCACAGGATTTTGACCATAATGGGCTCTCTAATTTGCTGCAGTGGAAGACGGCCTTTTAAATCTGTATTGCTCGAGCTCGTCAACATTGCTGAGCTGAGCATAGTTGCACAGTTTATTGTCTTTGGATAACAACTGAATAGACAGATTTGAGGAGAGACTTTAAAATGAAAGCAAAACAAAGCATATACTTATGAATGAAAATGAGTCCTCCACTTACAAGTTTTGACTATTCTATTAATTATTGTTAGAAAAGTTTTTTTGTTTTTCTTTCCCCCACTTTTGCTTTCATTGACACTGTGCATACCTGCACGTGTGAGAAAACACAGCTAGGGTTTGGTAGAATTTATGACTTCTGCTGAAAGAGTCTAAATAAATAAATAAACCAATTGCCATTCAGTTGATTCCAAATAGACTTGCACTCCATGGGGTTTTCAAGGCTGTTAACTTTGGGAAGCAGATCACCAGGCCTTTACTCTGAGGCATTTATGGATGGGCTCCTACCACTAACCTTTCGGTTATTTTTTGTGTATTTTGAAAGGAACTTCATATTGAAAGGCTACACCACCATTTATTAATTTCAATATGCTAGAGGTGGCACCTCCTCATTTTCAGTATATAGTCATTTAAAATTGTCTTATTATAAATATAAATAGCTTTGCTATTTAAGTATAGGTATGTTCCATTATTTTAATACAATAAACCTACAAAAGATGGATTTGTTTGGGAAAGCTGGTGAATGGATGGGTGAACCTATTTCTCTCTCACCTGAAATAAGTCCTACTCAGAACTGAGTCTGTAGCAAGACAAGAAAAGGCATGCAACAATACGGTCTTTTTCAAAGGTATTTGGGGTGGACCGATTCTCAGGTGGCCAGGGTGTTCCTTGCCACCCTGGATGCGTACTGAAATCCAGATCTGGTGTTGAGCGTTGCCAGTCCTGGAGAAAACCAGGACCTGTTTTAGAGGACAATGTACCCTTTCCAAGCAGGGATGCTGAAGTCACTGGCAGACTTTTCAAGTCTCTTTGGGGAACTCCCCGCTCATTTGCATCCTCAGATACAGCTCAACCAGGAGCATATAGACAAGCCAAGTTCTGCTACTACCTGACCTACACAGGCCAGCCACTTGGGTTTATATGTTCTTTAGCTAGTGCTTCTGGCATGCCCAAGGTAACATAGTGGCCATAATCATTATCATTGACTGAACAGCTTGCCTGCCAGGCCCTAGGATGGCTCCGTGAAAAACAACAGTGAAAGTGTTCCTTCTCTTGTGCCTTTTCCTTGTCTAGACTGTAAGCTCTTTGAGGGAGGCTTGCTGTGGTCATTCATCGTCTCTGTTCTAATCAAAGTGTCTGGAAATAGTTGGGATTCAATAAAGAGCTCAAGAGAGTGGCTTCACACAACTAAAAAGGAGCAGAGTCGACCATTAAACTTTGCTGTTATTATTATCATGTTTAGTTGCCGTTGAATCAGTTCCAGTACATGGCGATATATTTATGACATATAACAGAATGAAACATTTCCCAGTCCTGTACTATCCTCAAAATTATTGGTATGTTTGAGTTCCTTGTTCTGTTTGCGAGGTCAATCCACCAAAACAAGGTGTCCCTTGTTTCTGCTGACCCGCTACTTTACCAAAGATTAGGTCCTTTCCTTGCAATCGGTAGTTCCTGATGACGTGTCTGAAGTAATCCAATGTCTTGCAATCCCCAGTTCTAAAAGGACATCTGGTTATATTTTTTCTAAAATGAATTTGTTGTTTCTTCTGGCAAATCATGATATAATGGTCAATATTCCTCACCCAAACCACAGTTCAAAAATATTAATTCTTCTTCTGTCTTCCTGTCTCATTATCCATAATTTTCATAAAGATACAGATATTGAAAAGACCATGTAAATTATGAAGAAGCTCCCGTGCTATACCCATATCCTTCCGACCTTCTGTGGGGTCCAAAAAGTTTGTATATGGCTTTAGGTGCACAATCCTTGAAGAAGAAATTACCTGAAAAAAAGTGGAAGGAGTTAGCTTAGAAAAATGAGAGCAATTTTGGCAATATGACTCCTTTTACTGTGTTCAGTATGAAGTTTTTTTGAGAAAAAGCAATTATAATTAATTAAAACATCATACTGTTGCTTCTGTTTACAAACATGGTACATCTGGGGGATGGGGAAAGTTATCCACCAGCAAATCATTCCATGGGGTATTTTGGTTCTCTATCATGCACATGTGGATTCATTTACCTATTCTAGGGCATCATGTTGGCACTGTTGGGTAGGCACTGGGGTGCTAACTTCAAGGTCCATTGTTCAAGGCCACCAGCTACTCCTCAGGAGAAAGATGAGGCTGTCTACTCCCATAAAGATTTTTAAAGACTCCCTAACTCTATATTGGGCCACTATGTGTCAGAATTGACTGAAAAGCAGTAGATTTCCTTAGACACTGATATTCAGATAATTTACTAATATTTTTAATTAATTGACTTATTTATATGCTTCATTAAAAGGACTAGAGACAGAATTGATTGTGTCTATGAATCCATAATAATGCAAATATATTTTATGCTTTGTAAACTACAGAGCAATTGCACTCTTTTCCTTTATAATTATCTAAATAATACTATAATATCGTTTTATCATACTAAAATGGAAAGAATTTATATCCCTTATGAATAGATAAGAAAGCCCGTATCCAGAAAGAAGCCATGTGACTTCTAAGATTCATGGCAAATAAAATAACAGAGGATCAAATCTCTGGTTTACTGTCTTTGTCTACCTCACCAGCAGTTTCCAATTCTGGTGGAATTGCAGAACCATTCAGAGATTTTCATTCATTGAGTCTGGGATCCAGTCCAGGCAACAGTATTTTGCAAACAAACTCAGAGAGATACATGTGTTGCCAGGATGGAGAAGCACCACACTACAAGATTGTGTATAATGAAGAAAAGTGCAGTTAGCCAGACATGTCTTAGACCCAACACGTTGTCACTCTAACAGAAGCGTCTCTTTCCTGACCTAATATTTGCAAGATTGTTGACAGTTTCACCGAGGCTATTGATTTGTAAAGAAACCTTCAGGTAATTTGCCATCCTTCAGCATTTTTAATACTAAAAATTTAATTATTGAGTTTATGACCACTCTCTCCATTACTAAACACACACAGGAAAAACTCCTCAAGACCAGAAACCATGTCTAATTAACCTAAGGCTGGTTCAGGATTTAAAAAAAAAAAAAATAGCAAACAGCAACTTAATGAGCCCCCTTGTTTTCTCCTAGCCCAGGAGGGAATTAGCAACATGCCTTCCATAGGCACACAGCAGGCAAGTCTCCTCAGAATCTTTCCTCCAACAGTACATGGAGGCTTGGCTCAAGGCAGGGTGATAGTTACGAACAGTTTTCTATAAGTCCAAAGAGTAGAAGGAGTCTGGGTGGTGCCAAGGGCTAATTGACTTGGCTTCTAACTAGCTGGTTGGTGATTTGAGGTCACCCAGAGGCACCTAAAAAGAAAGCCTTCCTGGGGTGCTTCTGCAAAGTCAAATATTGAAAATGCTATGGGGCATGATTATGCTCGGACACACAGGGTCTAGTAACACAAATCTTATTAACTCAATGCAATTCGTTTCTAAAAAGGGGCACACTGTAGCAACAACACATAGTGCTCAGTGGGTTCACTGTTTCTCAGGAACACTGTGTGACCCCTGCTTGGCAGTGAGGAAATGGAGAGAGAGGTACTGGTCCAGGCACCCTTGGCACACAATGGCATCTTGCAGCTGACCTGCTAGAACATGCATCCTTCTCAGTTGCCAAGTATGGAAAGAGTAAGTGGGTGGGAGTTTTTCATGGGCTTTTCACGTTCTCACTCTCTAGCTGACATATGACATAGATCTCCATTTTCCTGGCCCTAACTATTCATAATTTCTTTTGCTAACTGCAGGTGGACTGTGAAATACAAGGCAACTAGTGCCTAATTTCATAGGCAATACCATCCTCATTATAGACTCTAATGTGCATCCAGGTGACTCTTCACCATGTTTCTATAGGCTTGTTTCCCTAGGACCCCCCCATAATTAAGTTGTTTTACCTTTTTATAGAATAGGGAGCAAGTGTATTTTTCTTATTTCTTATCCTTAAAACAATAACAGAATCATTGAGGAACTTTTCAGAGGCTATTGGTTATCTCTATAGAGCAACACTGGTGGTGTAGTGGTGGTTACCAGTTGGGCTGCGGTCCCCAAGATCAGTAGTTCTAAACCAGCAGCCATCCTTCATAAGAGAGACAGGGCTTTTACTACCATAAACAGTTACAGTCTCCAAAACTCACAGAGAAGTTCTACCCTTTCCTATAGGGCCGCTATGTGTTGGCATTGACCTCAATGGCGAAGAGTTTGGAGAATAGGATAAGTAATGAAATATTATGTGATAATTTGCAAGAAGGTTGAACATTAAAAGAGAACATTTCAAAAAAGAAAGAACATTTTGGGGAGAAAGATGATTCATTATAGATTATTTCACAGTATTAAAAAAAAAATAACAGGCTTCCATTGTATGATCTATGCAGATTATGCCTGCATTCACTTGTCTCTTGAATACCCTTTCCAAATCCACTAAAGAACTGGGATTAAAAGATTCTTGAATTGAGCTAGGTTTTGCATAGTTGAAGGAAACCTAGATTGAAGACTAAAAACCCCAAACTTGATCATTTCTAAAAGTGCATTGCATTACATTAGCTTCTCCAGAATGCTGATGCTGAGTTCTCAGGAAGCTATCGGCCTAATGAGGGACCCTTAGGTGAAAATAAAATATTCTCTGCATCATAGTATCTTCATTTGATAATCCTAGTTCCCAGACCCAAGTTTCTGTTTGTAGAAGTAACGCAAAAAATCGCTTCTTGGCCTTTTGGCTAAGATCAAGTGTAGAAGTAACGCAAAAAAGCAAACCAATTTTGAAGATGATTACTGAAATATTCTACCATTATAATCAACAAAATTTAGGACAACTCCTCTTTAAGGTGCATCTATGTTCGCTTTTCCACACTGAAAATAGACCTACAATCTTGGGTAAGGGCAGGAAACTCTATATGGAAGAAAAAATGTACTTGAGAAAAGTTAAAAGAGTATTCACCAGATTTTCAGGATGCTTAAAGCTATGTTTCTTTCTCAATTCATACTTGCAGGTAGACAAACTGTGCGTTATTAGAAATCAACAAGAACTTAAAGCAGTTTATATACCTATATGGTGGCATTGTGAATTAGATTTTGGGCAGCTAACTATAAAGTTGGAAGTTCAAATGCATATATATATATCAGCTCCTGTGTTAGTCTAAGTACTTTGGAGAAACAAATCCACAGAAACTCATATATAAAAGAGAGTTTTATACAAAGGTTAAGTGCACATCAAGAAAACATCCCAAGCCAGTGCTGCCCAAGCCCACAAAACCAACATTAACCCATATGTCCAACACCAATCCACAAAGTCCTCCTCCATCTCACAAAACACACAATATGATGCTGACTACAGGAGTAAAACCAAATGAGTGAGTGTGTAAGCATCTAAGCACTGGCAGGCGCTGTATTGGGGTAAGTCCATGTAACTTTTCGCTGGGATGTCTTTCAGGGAGTGAGCCTTGCCAGCTGAAGCTGGGAACTGGCTAAGGCAGCTGCACCCTGGTGCAACCATCAGAAAGTGAGAGACCTAAGAACTAGAAAGGTGAGGATCACTGAGCCATTTATCCCTCCGCCCTTCAATTAGCCCCACATGTGTTTATCAGGCAGGTTGGCACAATAAACTTTAACTAATTCAGCTCCCATGAAGATATAGTTTCTGACACCTTCATATAGTAGGATCCACCTGGATGGCAATGAGTTGGGGATTTTGTATGCTGATGAATGTTTTGTGGAACTTAGTAAGCTATAGAAACCAAGCAATTATTGTAATTTATTAACAGACAATATACTCTGAAGCAAGGAGGCATGTGGCACAATGTTAAGTCCTTGGCTGCTGTGATGCAGTGAATTAGTTAATAAAGCTCCTTTAGCCAAAGCCTTTGTTAATCCTATCAAACGACCTTGTTCCTGATAGGTCTGGGTGAAAAGGTGGGGGAAGATGCTGAATGGCTTACATGGTTAATTGTGGTTGTTATCCTTTGGAGCATAAAAGCAGCCAACTCAGAAGCAGAAAGGGAAGATCTCACTCCCCGCAAGAGAGAAGGAAGAGCCATGAATGGAATGCACCCTTCAGACTTTAAATTCCCTGCACACTGAATCTCCTTCATCCAGGAGGCAGCATTGATACCAGAGGAGCGACCAAGAAGCTTCAGCAGAAGGAGGAACCAGATCATGAAACAGAGCAGTGGACTTCTCAGCCCACACAGCAAATAAAGCTGAATGCTTTGAGGCAGAAGGATGGCTTGAGGAGTGGGGTGTCTCTGGGAACTTAATTGGAGAAGCTGGGTTTGCTGACTCATAGAACTGAAACTGAGTGCCTTCTAATGAGCACTTCCAGCAGAGTGGCATGTCCTTTGGGAATTTATTGGCAGTCCTAAAAGAGCTTTGTAACTTTGACTGAGCAGCCCACAGGCCAGACCAAGTGACTGAAAGCCAGAGAGAAGCTTGCCTGCTGGCATGGCAGAGGAGAAACTCTTGACCAGACAACTGTATCCTCAACAATTTTTCACCTTAATTGTGGCAATTAACCTTGCAAACCAAAAGATGTGGCCCCTACACCATTTCTTCAGCTGCTAACCCAGAAGTTTGCAGCAGTTCAAACCTACCATTTTTTCCCTAGGAGAAAGATGTAGCAGTCTGCTTTCATATAACTTTACCATCATGGAAAGTTTATGGAGCAATTCTACTTTACTTATTGGGTTGCTACAAGTCAGAAGTGACTCATTGGGAATTGCTTTGGCTTGGGGTCTCACTACAAGGGTATGTAGAAAAAAGCACTGCTAGCAAAGCATACAAGAATTTATAAAACAGAAATATCAAAATTGTTTCCCTACATATTCCATCCAAGTCTACACACTTCAAAGAGTGGTGTTTCTGGCTCTCTAATACTTTGAGGAATTTTGCCTTCTTATATTTACACCACTACAAAGGACAGTTTGGGCATCCACAAGGGACTCAAATCATGTTCCTTTTCAATGGTATTTACATTTGGAAAACAAATAGATCTCTGAAGGGGCAAGCTCTGGGCTGTAGACTAGCTGGCATAAGGTTTTCCCATGAAACGCTCATAGGACAGCCCTTGTTACCCTAGAAGAGCGAGCAGGTTCATGGTCCTACTGGGGGATAATTGTTCAGTGCAATTTTTCTGGCCTTTTTCTCACCAGTACAGTTTTCAATTTTCTTTACAGCTTCATTAGGATAAGCCCTCATCATTGTCCTGTGTCCTTAGAAAATCTATCTCGATTATCCCTTTGGGATCCCAGAAATAGTTTCTGTAATTCTCTGAGCTGACCTCTGCCATGAATGAATTTAATTGGCACAGCATCTCATCAGTGTCTTGATCAAACCTTTTTGTTGTTGTTTTGCAGGCAACTTAATGAGATTAAGATAAGTATAGTACTAAAAAACGTTCCTGCAGCTATCCACTGATTGCAGAGGTGGGTTAAACACTGCTTGGAAGCACCATGCAGGTATGAACTACAACCTTAGTAGCAATACTGTATGACTTGCTTTCATACTTTGAAATTATCTCACAAAAGAAAGCATTAGAGATGAAATATTTTGAATGACTTAATTTATATAAAGAGAATATACAAAGTTGTAAACTATCAAGACATTTTGTTCTTTATTGGAAACATGATGAATTACACTTAAATATTCCCCAAACCACCCAGTTCTTATTGATAAGTATTTAGAGCAGTGGTTCAAAGAGCTGACCACACACTGGAACCACTTAAAGAGCGTTTCAAATTTTGTGATGATTGAGCCCCACCCAAACCACTTGAATTGGAATGTCTGGGAGTGAGGCCCCATACTGACATTCTTCCACAGCCCCTTGATGATTCTAATGTGCATTCAGGAATGGCGATAACTGATAGAGAACACTCTCCCTACAACTGGCAGCAATAGTCTTTTTTCCCCAAACTTCCTGCTTTTACACTTTCTATTCTTTATAGAAAGTAGATAAATATATTACCTCTTTCCTATTATCAAGTCAATCCCTGGAGAGTAGAGCCTATGTTGGATTCATCTTGCTCACAATATAGAAGAGCTCATGACATGAAGCTATTTTTATTTGTTTACAAAAATTTACATATTAAAGTTTTTCAGAATTTTTATTTATTTTTAATTTTTAATCTTTTTATTGGGAGATTTTACAGATATCATAACATTCCATAGCTAAATCACATCAAGCAGTATTGTATATTTATCATTCTGTATGTGCACAGATACCTTTCTAATTTTCATCTGATCTTTGTATCTTTTATATTCAGAAATAAATATGATCTCATTCTGAGCTCAGATATAAACAACAATTATTATCATCTGTGGTTTAATTTGGAGTCAGCGGAATGAGTGGAATGGTGTCAGTGGGGGAATGTGGCACTCTCTCTGGAAGCATAATTTCCTGATGACTTAAGCCGAATTTATAACATCCAGAGTATCATTGAATACCCTAGGATTTATCACAGTTTCTAATCATCTATTTATGTCCTTGTTTTTGACTTTGAACTGTTTCAAGACCACCGTGCCAGGCCCTACGAAAGCAGGAACCAAAGTCACCGAAGTGCTCCCAGAGTTCGGCACATGGTAACTTCTGAGTTAGTAAGTGCTATCTCTTTGACTCGATCTTTTCAGAAATCTCCAATTGCACAGTGAAGGTCTTCTTTACTCATGTCTCCTCTGGTCTGAAAGAATACAGCTTTCAAGTCCACTCAATCTGGTCAAGTGTTACAGTTTTGGAAACCCACAGAGGCAGTTTTACCACGTCCTATCGGGTTTCTATAGGTTAGACAACTCAATGGCAGTGAGTTTGAGCAGTGAGATTGTTTTTATGCACTTCGTATTGGCAATCCCTAAACCCACAGCTGCCTCTCCCAACTCCCCATGTTCTTCTAGACCATAAAAATTCTAGCCAGCTAGCATTCCATGGCAGTTGATTTTCAATCAGACAAGCTTCCTGTAGCACCTTCGGAATCAGATCCTTGATTCTCAGGAGGCCTGACAATGGGAGGGGTGATGATAAGTCACACCTTTTCATTGTATATAATAATCCAGAGTAACACAAAGCACAAGATCAGCTTGATTTTTCTGACGTCAAAAAAGAAAAATGTAGAAGACCTGGCAAAGCGTCCTAAGTGATTGAGCAAAGAGCTTCATAAGTAAAGATCGTAAGCCCCTTTCTTATTCATCATTATTCTGTTGTTGCTGACATCACTCCAACAGAGAATCTACAGAAATCAGAAAAAGATGGTGGTTAAAGTGCTCAATTACTGACCGAAAGTCAGCAGTTTGAACCCATCAGCTGCCAGATGTGAAAAGGATATGCCAACCTGCTTCTGAAACAGCGGGCAGCTTTGGAAACACTACGAGGCAGTTCTGCTCTGGCCTACAATGTTGCTATGAGCAAATGGACTTAACAGCAATGGGCTGAGTTTGGGTACTAGGAGAGGAACACCCAGCTATCCAATACACATATATATATTTTTTTAATTCCCTGGCTATCACAGATAGAGGCTGCTGCTAGCATTTAAGATAAGATTAGTTGGGTCGTGCTATCAGCACCTCCATATTTTCCCTGCAGGGATTCCTTCTGACTGGCTGAAGCTGGAGGCATGTCTCAGGATTAACACGAGCTAATGATTATACACTAAAGCTTTGGAACTGTCGGACTAATAGGATTAAGCCATAGCAGATGCAGGTCCCCGTTCAGGTTAAAAATGCACTTTTTACATTACAAAGTCAGACAGATCCCTTTGAACATGCAATGAATATGGATGTTTTCAATTATCACAGTCTTCCAGGGCTATACGATATGGTAAATTAATCCCTTTAGAACATCAGCAACAGGACAAAATAGCCTTCTTGAAGCTGAAATCCCTCGTTTTAGATTTTCTTTCATGGGGATAAGCAGCGGTGCACCTCACATAATTAATCTTATTACAAACAGAGAGAAAGGGGAAATTTTTTTTTAAGTGTGAAAACTGTTTAAATATTTGAGAAACTCAGAAGAAAAAAAACACTTTGAAATCAACATCTCTTAATTAATTTCCAAACAGTCAGAAATAGAAACATGAGACATGATAAGCAAATGTCTGGATGTGTTTGGGGAAAGGTTTGTAATTTCTTGTGCTTCGGGCTTTTAATGCAACAGGAGGGGATGGAAAAATTAAGGTCACTTTTAAAATGAACAGAACAATAACGGCCGTAGAAAGCCTTATTTATAACCCATTTGAGGTGATGTCTCTTATGCTCCCCAGAGGGAAGGAGGAAGAAAGGGTGCCTGGTGAGATGTTTATATTTCACTGACACAGAAAAGGGTCTCTGTCTCCCACTGCATAAGCCTGTCTTCAGAGTAGCTGAGAAGTAAATCCCTCATGCTTGCCATTGACCGGGGTTGGGTGTGGACATTTGTAAGGTTGGAAATTAGAAGTTGTATGTATTTGATTGACTTGGGGAGGAGAAGGGAGAAAGGTAATTTGTCATCAGGAGAATTTCCCAGAGAAGGTTGTTTGAACGACCAGCAGGGAATAAAAGTAGTTTCACAATAATCAAAATAAAGTAGGAATAAAGCATCGTTGATTGGATTCTTCAAGAATCCTGTCTGTGCATTTGGGCTGAGCCATTGGTATGAAGCCTCCTTGCCAGATGCTAGAATCACACTGCTGAGGATGAACGTCACTATGTAGATGTTCAAGTCACATGGCCATTTCTTCCAACAAGCTAGATTGAATTCTTGATAAAATATGTGGAGGTCCAAAGAAACCGCATGGATGCTTCTACCCAGAATTCCAATAACATTGGGATGGAACCGTGACCCAGCTGATGACCATTCACATCCCAACACTACCAAACCCAAACCCCACTCACGGCCATCTGCTCAGTCCTGGCTCCTAGCGGCCATCTGCTCAGTCCTGGCTCCTAGCGGCCATCTGCTCAGTCCTGGCTCCTAGCGGCCATCTGCTCAGTCCTGGCTCCTAGCGACAATACAGAGCAGGGTAGAACTGCCTCTGTCAATCAAAAACTATATTTCAAAGTAAAATTTAACTCCTCAGTTATCCTCCTAATCTAGATACCCCTCAACCAGAATTCTATGACTTTCACAGATACTAGTGAGTCTTCTCTGCAAATACTGTTTCAATAAACAAACAAAGCAGACCGAAATGAAAGACGCTAACAAACCTCCATAAACATTCCTGCTTTCAAAATGTCCATGAAACCGTTGCTTCTTGCCAGAATAAAATTGTTGGTTTAGCTGATCTTTAGTAAGCCGTACAACAAATTTAAAAGAAATGGGAGTAAGTCAAAAAATATTGCTACAAAATCATAGAAACCTGTACTGAAATCAAAATATCAAATTATAAAGCTATTGTTTCTTGACATATCCTTAACCTATGCCCCTGTACTTCTGATGGTAATGTTTCCATCTCTCCAACCCTTTCTTAATAATTTTATGTTTTTCTATTTATACTATGTCAAACTAGCATATTGGCATCCTTACGAAAATCAAAAAGGTATCTCTTTAAATAATCCTTGGCTTCCTCAAATGACTCACTCAAACTGTGTGTTTTCTCAGTGCTAAGTCTGGGTAGCAAAAAGTAATCTGAAGGGAAAAGATCAGGGCTTTCAGGTAGATGGGATAAGCTTTCACAATTGAAATCTTAAACCTTACAATCCTGAAAGAATGAGTATTGTTTTGATGGGAAAAATTCCTTAGCGAAACATCCTTCACCTTTTTCTCATCATAGCAGATTTCAATTTCTTAACACTTCTTCAGAATAAGCCCCCATGATCATCCTGTGTTTTTCAAGAAAATCTATCAAGATGAGTCCTTTGAAATTCCTGAAGACAATCTCCATAACGTTGTGAGCTGACCTTTCTGCCTTAAATTTAACTGGAGTGGCTCATCACCAAGGAAGCCACAGACTTTGGACTACTTTTGGAAGGTTCTCTAGCGATACTAACACAAACGTATTGCTGAGAGAACCTGTCTGCAGCAATCCACAGACCACAGAGGCTTGCTTTAACACATTTTGTTTGAAATGGTCATATACAAGTATAAACTGAAACTGTAATACCAATACTTTTATTGTCCTCATATAAACTGACTTTGAGATAAAAACTGCCATGTTAGCAGCAAGCATCAGGGAAGCTATTGTGTTAAATTATGTTATTCTTACGTGGAAGAAAATGTGTTTTTTTTTAACAGTCTTAATCTTCTGTGTATCTCATTATGCTTATGTCAATTGTACACATTAAGATGAATATGTATCAGTGTTTAATATGTACGTGAAGCAACTGGAACTATTGTTCACCTATGGGAACTTCCAAACTGGAGGTCCAGGGTGGGACATTGCTGTAAGTTTCTGTCCGCTGGATTCAGAATCATGAGTACCCCATGTATTCCAAGATAGGGCTGCTCCAGGGGCTTTTCCTAACTGTGATCTGAATGGAATCCAATCTCCAGATCTTTACTTCCCAGGGAGCTCTGTTCTACTCAGCAGCTGGCCATATTGACAATTTGTACCCACTGGAGATTCCATACCAAGTAGTTCCCCAAAAAATCCAAATTCATTTCCATGGAGTCAAATCCCAACTCAGAATAGCATGCCTACAGAAGGGAGGATAACTTCTCCATAGGGTTTCCAAGGTTGGAATTTTCTTAAGATCATTTTATTGGGACTCTTACAACTCTTGATACAATCCATACATCAATTGTAGCACACATATCTGTACATATATTGCCATCATTCTCTTCTAGACAATTACTCTCTATTGGGCTTTTAGGATCAGTTCCTCTTCTTTCCCCTCCCCCCAAACCCTCATGGCTCCTTGATAGATTGTTATTATTTTCATATCTCACACCAACCATTGTCTCCCTTCCCCTCTGGTTTCTTTTGTTCTTCCCCCTGAAGGGGTATGTGTGGTTATGTGCGCCCGCCCCCCCGCATTGTGATCGGTGCCCCCTTCCTCTCCTTTATTAACCCCTTGCCCCTGCCATTTTGGTATCACTATCCCCATTTCTATTCTTGGGTGCCATGTGTCGTGAGCTTTATTTCTTGCCTAAACCTATGTACATGTTCCAGACCAGTCCAGAGTGGGAATCAGCACTGGGATCATGATAGTGGGGGTGAGGAAGCCTCAAGGAACCAGAGGTATATTGTGTGATCCATCTGTGCTCTACTGCACCCTGATTGACTCATCCCTTCCCTGCAACCCCTCTCTTGGAGGATGTTCCATTGTCTACAGATGGACTTTGGGTTTCCGCTCTGGTACCCCTTGTTCTCAACACTGTGTTTTTGTTGTTTGTTATGAATCTTCTGATGCCAGTTACCTGGTCCCGTTGACACCTCGTGATTACACTGGCTGGTGTGCTTCTTCCACATGGGCTTGTTGCTTCACTGTTGGATGGCCACTTGTTTAACTTCAACCCTTTAAGACTCCAGATGATATATCTTTTAATAGCTGGGCACCATCTGCTGTCTTCATCACATTTGCTTATGAACCTATTTTGTCATCAGTGATCCTGTTTGGGTTGGGGTGGGGGGTGAGCAGCACAAAATGCTGTTTGTTAGAGCAAAGTGTTCTTCTATTGAGGGAGGGTATGAGCTGAGGCCCAAGGCCCATCTGCAGCCTCAGTGTATAGCTCATAACTATATGTACTTAGGCCAATACTTCTATTTTTATTCATTCATGTATTTACATAAATACACACCTCTGTTAATACCTCTATGTATAGCTTTCCTCTGTTTCCATTTGCCTCCTCCTGCCCCACCATCACATTTCCCCTTATTCCGCCTCTCAGTACTTCCTCTCAGCTAGACTGGTGTTGTTTTAACACCCACATGATCTCTACAACCTCCTAGATGTTAGTTTCATTCCCTAGTTATTTCCTTGTCTATGGTGCTGTTTGCTCACCACACCCTTCCCCATCCTCCCCACCCCCCACTACCTTCCACCCCCAAGATCCTCTGGGGCCATTGGCCCTGTTGCTTTCTCCGTGAGCTTGCTTCCCATGTCTGTCTTATATAAGTAGGCAAACCAGCAATGTCCTAGTCTAAACAATAAGAAAACAAAAGATTGAAAAAAGGAAAGGAGAGGGGGAAAAAAACAACAACATACATAGTCCCAGGTCTGTCCATGGGCCTTTATGACTCTCTCCCCCTGGTCCTGCGGGAGTTCCAGGGCTGCCCCTCCTAGCCTGAAGTCTATTTTGGTGGCTCTTTAGGGGCTCCAAGGTTGAAATTATTTAATAGAGGCACAGTGCCACATCTTTCTCCCAGAGGGACTGGTGAATTCGAATAGCCATGTGTGTAAATATTGCGTCATTAGTATTTCTCTTATTAAGTAAGGAGCATAAAAAATAGACAAGGGAATCCTCTGC
Organism: Echinops telfairi; assembly: GCF_000313985.2. Lineage (NCBI taxonomy): Eukaryota > Metazoa > Chordata > Mammalia > Afrosoricida > Tenrecidae > Echinops > Echinops telfairi. The sequence goes on along the minus strand of NW_022103897.1, from coordinate 3,132,639 downwards.
TTCGTTTTCCCCACCCAGCTCCTGGCACTACAAACCTTAGAATTCAGTGTCCTTTCTCTTCACTTCTATAGCTTCACCGTGAATCAGTTTAAAGCACCCATTTTTCCCAACTTAAGTTCACAGAAATGCTAAGCCCGTTCATAAGTATACCATAAAGAAGACAGAAAACCTAACACATCAAGTCAATTTGGATTCATAGTAACCCTTTAGAACAGAGTAGAACTTCTCCAGGAGCTTTCTGAAACTATAAATCTTTATGGGAGGAAACAGGCTCATCTTTATCTCTCAGGGTGGATTCAAACTGCTAACCTTGAGGTTAATAGCCCAAAGCATAAACCACTTTGCCACCAGGGCTCTAATAGAGGACTGCCCAAACCTGGCTCTTTGGGAATAATCATCGTATGTGTTTTCTATACCAAATCCTGATGACCTGGAAGGTGTGAAGAGTTGAAGCCTCCTTCCTGCCTTAAACCTTAGTCTCTGTGACAAATAATAGTAACAGGGGTAATTATAGTATTTAGTCCTATGCTCAAGGAAGCTCAAAAGTGACTTTTAAAAATGCTCACCAGTTTTTAACCGTGTTCTCAGCATTCACAGCAATGTATAGAAGTAACAAAGAAGCATGCACCCTCTTCAGAGAAAATCCAGCTGCATGATTGCGTGATGAAGGTAAGATCATTCATATGAAAGAACCTGAAATGCCAGATTTGACCATTATCATTTGGGAAGCTGAGAAACGATCCCCACAGATGAAAGCCGTTGCATACTTGGCTCTAATATCAGCACAAAGTTTAATATAACATCAGAAATAAGTTATTACATTTCTTACAATAGGCATGCATCGGATATAATGACAATCATTGAGCAATGAAAAGAAAGATTATGTCACAAAAAGCATTATTAGATTCCTTGACGTAGAGTAAGGCACACCACTGGTAGAAGAGCTATACTGGGTGACTTGAAACCCTGCAGTGACAGTTTGTCCCTCCAATCACAACCACTTTTTAAAAAATTATTTTATTGGGGGCTCGTACAATTCTTATCACAGTCCATACATACATCCATTGTGTCAAGCACATTTGTACATTTGTTGCCCTCACCATTCTCAAAACATTTGCCTTCTACTTTATCCCTTAATATCAGTTGCTCATTTTCCCTCTCCCTCCCC
>NW_022103897.1:3113781-3130217 GCF_000313985.2 Echinops telfairi | reverse complement strand
CAATTTAATAGAACAATGTGTTCTTGCAATGAGTAAGTGCTTGAGTGGAGGCCCAATGCCCATCTGCTGCCTTAATACAACCACTTTTAATGCAGGCAGGTTTTAAAACATAGTTCAATTATTAACCAATGCCTCATAATACATCTCCCTAACTTCTACCCCATTCACCTCTCAGACTTGCCTTTTCTAGAGGCCTTGTTGTTTGTCTTTGAATTGGGTGTCTTTTCGATGTGAATTTTGGGAGCCTGGGAATTACTGAGTCCTCAGTGATTCAAACCCTCTGAACCCTGTCTTCTCTAGTACCCGAATCACTCCTAAGTGGCTGGTAGGCACTTGTTTCCAAGCAGAGATGTTCATTAAATAAGCACTTGCAAAGCATCAGTAGATACAACCTAATTGTTGGAGGCCCAAGAAAGGGGCATTAAACGCATCTTCTGTGAAGCTTGAGTGGATCGTTAGCAAGTTGTAAATGGCACTCTGGTGTCTTGAACTAGTTAATGGTGTTAAACTTGTAGAGTGACTTTGACTCTGAGGAGAAACTAATTCAATATTATTTTTCCACACGGCTGAAAAACCTTTATACAAAAGGCAGCCAAATTTCCTAACTCATTGGGGACATGTTATTTTAGGCTTTCTTGACAATGACTCAACCCTGAGCCTGCACGCCACGCAGGGTTCCAGCAGAGAGAACATGCTGCCATCCGTGACAGCGACGTGTCTCTGCCTGGAGACACGTGTTGAGCCAGAGATGTTAAGTGGTGAAAATCTCTGGATCATACTACTCATCTCAGCGGCCATGCCAACAAACAGCACTCCCACTCCCCCCTTTGTAAGCAGGCAAAACGGATGCACTGCTTGTTCAATAGAAATGAAAGGAGCAGTGCAGAGGTTGGAAAGTTCAGGAAGTGAGGAAGTTGGAAATCCTCCCTGTGCCTCCTCAGAGCTTTGCTTCCAGAATGATTCACAACAGCCTTTAAATCACAGCGCGCCACACAGCAATGCACTCCAACTTTTGACCTGCTGATGTTTCTCTGTGCAGACCATCCCTGCAAAGATTCATAAGCTGCCTTACTCTAGCTCCCATTAACTATAGAGCTTGGACCCAATTTCCTGGCCAATTAGCAACTCAGGAGTCTAAAATTAAAGAACTAGGGAGCAACTGTAAGTCTCTGTGATTATTTATAAGCCCTTCAAATCTAGATTAAAATAGCCTCCCTATAGTTTTGCTCGATTGATTAACTCCAACTGGTTTATCATGAAACCATCCATTCACTTTAACAAACCACTAAAGCTTCAGATAAAATGCATTTCATGTCCTTTTTGGGCCTCTAGTAATTAGCTATGTCTATCGTGTCTTTTAATCTCTTGTTTAATGAGCATCTCCAATCTTTAATAATTTAAAAGGAGACCAAGCCAAGTATCAATTAAAGAAAACCATTCTAGACGGCATCCACACGAAGTGTTACATGGGCTGGGAAAATCACATAGAGCCCTGTTGCTTTTTATTGCTCAAGAGCACTTGAAAACCATTGGATGGTTTCAAAACATTTCACTTCACTGCTATTTATTTAATTTAGCTTTCAGGCAAAATTATGACACCCCTCCCCACCCCATCTCCCCAAAACATAAAGCATCTTGGGTAGATAAAAAGAGAATCAAGCCTAACTCTTGTTTCTAAATATTGTTAGACTTGTCCAAATAAGTGCCTCTGCTCAAGAACAATTTAACTAATTATCGACTCTTTCAGTTTCTGAACCCCTCTGAAAATGATTGCTTATTTCAAAATATATAGTTCATCCAACTTTTTCACACTACCTTAATTTTATAAGAAATTAACTGGGTCATTTTATGCCCTCATTCCTGGAATTTCATTAACACAAAGATATTCCAAAGAGTGGTTGACTGTTTGACTCAGATTGAATTAACCCTCAGTTACCTGAAAATGTCTTTAGAAGGCTGTTTGGGAATGGTTACTCTATTCCCCTCCTTATATGGCATCTTTCCAATGTGTCTTGCAGTGCCTCCTATCTTGAGGTGGAATTTTGTTCCATATCCCTTGAGTATAGGCTTGTCTTGTGATTCATTATGGCAAATAGAAGCGATAGTGTGCCACTTCTAAATACAGATCTCAAGCAATTTTACACAATTCAGCTTCCTCTCTTGGAAACATGCCTTGCCAATGAACTTGAGCCATATTGCTAGAGGATGAGAATCCAAGCCCTTAACTTGTCCCTGGTGAGGCCATCCTAAGCTGCCAAACCCAGCTGACGCAGCATGAGACGGCCTGGCCTAGAATCAGAAGACCCTCCTGGGGAGCCCAGCCCAAAGTGCTGACCCCCAGATCATTTGACAAATAATGGTTCTTACTTTAAGACTTTGTTTGGAGTAATCAGCTAAGCAGCCAGAGATACTTGATATAAGAACCAAAATTTTACTACTTAGCCTGTTGGGAATTTTCTCTATAAACCAAGGTTCCAAATTATCCAGCAATAACAAAATCAAAGAGATTCCCAAGGTACTCTTCACCTTAAGAGAAACAAAAACAAAATAAACAAAGAAAAACTAGTTATCATTGAGTCGATTCCAACTGGGGGCAATCCCCTAGATTTCAGCGGCTATGGTCTTTTAAAGTTAGATCGTTATATTTTTCTTCTGAAACACTTCTGCATGGATTTGAGCCCCTAACCTTTTAATTAGTAGACAAATACTCAACCCCAACCTCTGCTTCCATCTTCACAGTCACAGTCACTGCTATCTCACAGCACCCCTACAGACATGAACCACACCTGTGATTTTCCAAGGCTGTAAGCCTTTATGGGCTCAGAAAATCTCATCTTTCTCTTGAGGAGTGCCTCTGGTGGGTTGAACCACTGACATTGCAGTTAGCAGTACAAAGCATACCCCACGACAACACCAGGGCTCCTTTCTCCCAATCTAGTGATCTATTTTGGCAACCAATATGCAGACGTCTCTATATCAGCACTCTCATCATTTTCCCAAGAACCTTCAAATATGAGCCCTGGTGGCATAGTGGTTACATGTTGGACTGCGAATCACAAGGTCAGCAGATTGAAACCATAAGAATGTGCTTAACACAATGGATGGATCTATGGGTTGTGTTAAGAATTGTACGAGTCCCCGATAAAATGATTTAAAAAAAAAAAAGACCAGACTTTCTTCTCCCAGGTAGAGTTACAGTCTTGGAAACCCATGGGGCAGTTCAACCTGCCCACGGGGGCCACTACAAGTTTAAAATAACTTGATGGCAGTGAGTAGTTTTGTTTTGTTTTGCTTTGTGTGTGCGTGGTGGAATGGTTACTGATTGGCATGTGACCCTCAGGGTCAGCAGTTGATTCCACCAGAGGCTCCAAGGGAGAAAGGGGTTTGCTACTCACGTGAAGTGGAACAATCTGGGAAACTCACAGGGGCAGTTCTACTCTATCCTATAGGGTCGCTATGACTTGGCATCAATCCGATGGCAGTAAGTTTGTTTTTGTTTTGTTTTGTGGACCACAAGAAAGGGAGTCACACAAATATTTTGGGTTTCCCAGTACATATGAAAGTTTATTTCTAGTGCATATGAAATATTTTCATTTCCTAAGGGTGAGAAAATTATGAAAAGGGTTGAAATATTTTGAGGATTACCCAAATGTGATACAGAGACATGCAGTGAGCACAGGTTGTTGGGAAAATAGGCTTGTTTGGTGTTGGGTTGCCTTCAGTTTTCTATTTGTAAAACATACAATGAAGTGAAGTTCAATAAAACAAGGCATAATAAAATGAAGCTCAGTGAAACAAAGCATGCCTGCATACATCCCCAAATATCTTGTTCACAAGACTGATGTTTACTGCTACCAAGCATGAAATCTTAAATTTCTCACATATTGAATTTTCCCCATTAGCTGCCAAGTATGTACGCTAGGAAAATAATTTTGGTTTTTTAAAAAAGTATAAATAATGCTAAGACCTTATCCAGAATCATTGGTTATCTCATTAGCAGTCCGAGGATGCTTCTGGAACTTTCAGTGCAATGGAACTTCTCAGCTTTATTCAGGTACATGTGCAGATCACACTATCAATGTCTTTCATAAGCAATCGATTCACAAGATAATAATAGGAGTAACTCATATGCTTGTTCCCTCTGCTGAGTTCTGACATTCTCTGATGACATCAGGAGACATGACTGAACATGCTCTGGGCACAGCCACACCACTGACGTCACCTAGCTCATTCTTGCTGGTGGAGATAACACTGTTGAGATGTCAGTCGTGATGTCTATATGTTAATATGCTTAAGCACTGATATCCTTGAGTAGGGGTCAGAAAAAGAGAGCGTAGAACAGGAGGGAGAGAAGGAAAGAAATATGCTTGTTTCTTTGTTCCACCAGTTCTCTGTGTTCTTTGGAATGTGAAAGCTTCCCTTATCTCTGAATCTGCAAACCAGGTAGAGGCTCAGCCTGGAAGCCCAGAGCCACCTCTGTCTGCATCTTCTCCCTCATTTGCCCATCATACAATCACTCCACAACTAATTCACATTTAAAAACACCCAGAATTCATACGATTTACTCTAAACCACCTAGAAACAAATTTCTGAACCTGACAAGTTTCCAAACATTGTTTTGCTTGAAAGACTAGTCACAATGTACAGAATCCAAAATACACAAATATTAAATTACATAAGCTGTAATTGGGGGCTCCTTGTTTTATTTTTAAAGAAATAAATAGTAAGTTGTGACTTTTTTGGAAAATTAGCATTTCCTAATGGCTTATTGTGTCTGAAACAGTATTATAAGTATCAGTTCCCATCAAGTCAGTTCTGCCTCTTGGTAACGCCATGTGCATCAAAGAATAATTCTCAGTGGGGCTTGCAATGGTTGCTTTGAGTCAGAGGTAGATTCTCAGACATTTCTCCGAGGTGCCTCTGGATGAACTCAACATCCTAAACTTTTGGATAGCATCTGAGCATGGTCAATGTGTGTGCCATTCCAGCACTTCAAAATAGAATTAGTGTTCTGAATATTGCTACAGATATTAGAAAAAAATTAGGCAATGTCAATGTTGTCATAAAGATAAGAACATACACAAATGCATGTGACTATGTATAAATTAGATAAACTAGAATGTTGAATAATTTTGAAGTTAGGCTTTACAGTAATCATTAGCCCTGAAGAAAGCCAAATTAAGACAAAAAAAGATGACAAATTTAGTCTTCTAAAAACCTAGCTTTGAAATAGGCAAATATTAAGATCTACTCAAAGTCATATATTCAGTAGTTTCCCCACTTGGCAAAAATGGGTATACTTTTGCATAATAAAAAGTACAATATTTGTACAAAATATACACATGGAGCACTTACCTGCACATATCCAAGCATTAAGCTTTTCATGCCAAACACATTGTCTCATTTCATTTTTACAAAAATGTCTGTGATATAACTTGTCATTATTTCCTGTTTTGAGGGGAAAAACAAAAACAAAAAATAAAACCCCAGCGCTTGCTCACTGTCACGCTGTCAGATCTCCTGACTCTAAATGTAAACACATCAAACAAAATACAAAAAACTCACTGCCAACAAGTTGATGCCAACTATGGTGACTCTACAGGACAGGGCAGAACTGCCCCTGTGGATTTCGGAGGCTACAGCATAGATTTATGGATGAGTCGTTGTGCTTTCTGTATTGCTATGATGTTATTTTCTAAAGTGAATAATTTCTAAAACCTATATATCTAATATCTAACAAAGAAAATAACACAAATCATTTTCTTCTACATATTAATCTCTCTGAGTGCATTGGAATTGCTTATAATGTGACCTTTGATCATATTTCATGACTTGCTACCTTTCCTCAGTGACCCAGTATGGTTGGGCAATGGGTCAGCCAAAGTTTTCGTTTTTAAAGCCCAAAATCTGTGACATTAATCTCTGAGAATTAGGACATATGTTTTGCAATGATTTACATGTTGCTTTGATGCTGGAAGCTATGCCACCTTAATTCAAATACCAGCAGAGTCAAACAGATTAAACAGGTTTAAGCAGATCTTCCAGACCAAAAGAGAAAGAATAGACCGGGAAGAAGCAATAGGCGATCCATTTCTAAGGAATTAGCCACTGGAATACTGACGAAAAGCAGCAGAACGTGGTCTGCTGGGGAAGACCCGCGTCCTCAAAGCAGAACGTTTAACAACTGGGATGGAGCAAAAGTTTCATGATTTCTGCTTGCAAATGGGGCACTCCTCAAAATGTAGGGGGGAAACCAACTTCTCATTAACAATCTGTCACATGCAGATAACACCACCTCGCTGCTGAAAGTCAAGAAGAGTTGAAGCTCTGACTCATAGCATCGGCGACCACGGCCTTCAGCGTGGTTTACAACGCAATAGAAAGAAAATAAAAATTCTCACGACTGCACAAATAGACAGCCTCATGGTAAACAGAGAAAATATTGAAGTTGTCGAGGATCTCACTTTACTTGAATCTACCATCAAAGTAAAAGAAAGCAGAACTCAAGAAGTCAAGCGATAGATTGGATGGGCAAAAGCCCTCTTGAAAGCGTTAAAGAACAAACTATCTCTTTCAGGACTAAGGGGGGCCTGACCCAAGCCATGGCACTTCAGTCACCTTGTGTGCGTGTGAAGGCTGGATAGTGAATGACGGTGTTGGCAAAGAATATTGAACGCATCATGGACTGTCAGAAGAACAAACAAATCAGGGGCAGTACAGTCAGAATGCTCCTTTTAACAGGGTCTGGGGGATTGTCCTATCCATGCCTGAAGGGCCCCTACAGGAGGTTGGAGGAGAATCAGGTGAGGCGTAGCCATCCATAAAGACTAACTGGGCATGCTCCAATTGGAGCCTGAGCCAGGTGGGTGGTACACCTGGGTGGCCCAAACTAGGCCCAGGTGGGCTTAATTCTGCCGATGGAGTCAACCAATACTTTCAACCACACCTCCCAGCCGGAGGCCTCCAACCACCACCCCTGTTTTTCTTCGCCCTTTCTTCCCCGCAGTCTCTCTGGTCTCAGTTCACCAAGTGTGGGTGCGCAATCCCACAAGGTAGCCAAGTCCAGTGTGGAGCCCCAGCTCGGCCTACATGCGGTTTGCCACACTTCCATGAAATAGCGTGTACTCTTTGAGACTGTAAACTCTGAAACTTCTGTCCTTTATAAAACCTCGCCTGGATCACAAACCAGGCTTCACCGGGAATTCTTTCTCGTGCGAAGCCAAGAAGTGAGGTTTTTCCCACCGGAGAAATGTAACACTTGCATGCAAAGATGCTAACACTTTGTGTCATGTCTTTGGATAAGTCATCGGAAGAGGTAGTCTCTGGATATGGACATCATGCTTGGGAAAGGAGAGGGATGTGGTTGCCTTGCCATGTTTTCACCAACCTTGGATCCACAGGACTCTGATTTCCTCAGTGTGTAATCTCTCTGTGCCCTACTTCGCCTTTCCACATCATCACGCTGTAGCTACATGAGTCTGAAGAAGGCCCCGGCTGAATCAGATCTATGAACTTGAGTTGGACGGGGCTGTGGTGCTCTCTTGATACAAAGTTCTTTCTTACGCATAAATGAATGCTGCTTGTGTGTTTCTCTAAACAATGCAACCTAACCCATTCATTCTTCATTCCGAAATAGTCACTGAGCGCATTCTCTCAGGCAATATTGTAACACTAGAGAGCATGCAATGAACAAAACATTTTAAAAAGCCATGATCTCATGAAGCTTTCATTTTAACACAGGGGAGATAGTGACGTTCTTTCTTACAGTCACTTAGCTCTTAGTTAACAATGGATTCATCTTTGGATGAAATTGGGCACCTACTATTTATTTGTTACCGTTGTGTTAGGCCAATAGATTGACAAATATTTTAGTATTTATTCTGGGAAAAGAAAAATGAGGAAAAGTGGGGGTAGAGTTGGTGTTTTGCAATGTTGAATCATTCACCAAGTAGGACATTAGTGGGTGTACATGTAGAATGTATAATAATATCACAAAGACTTCATGTGTTTGTAAGATATTTTTATATAAGGAACAATTTTACCCAAAACTGAAACTTTAATTCCTATAGTCCAAGCTGGTTAAATATTTCTCTGTGATTTTAAGGTTATACTTTTATATATTACCACCACCACCACCCCGCTTACTTACATGGGTAGGTAATAAAGGCTAGATCATTAGGCAAAGTAAGCCTATTGTATGCCCCTTTACGTTTTAGTTGCCAGAATGTTCCAAATAAAATTTAATTCTCCCTGCAAATGCAATCGCTTCTCACATGTCAAAATGGTTAGTTTCCAAAAACCAGGTTGTTAAGTGAAAACTGGCATTTTATACAAAAGTGAAAGATGACCACATCAGATCAGAAATGGAAGATGGTGACACTACTACATAACTGCCAAATAATATCACTGCATAACTGTCAAACACCGAGTATCATGACAGAGTCAAATTGACAGTCAATCTTAATTATCACAGCAAACATTATTCTCACCTGGCATTTCAACAAAGACTGCCAACAATGTCTCCATGAGGGCTACCAGATAGATATACATCATGAATATGTAAAATAGTCAGAGGGCATATGTCTTACTATGGTTATAAATCCAAAATATTGTACAAAGAAATGGTTGACGAGTGAGGAGTAGGTGTACTAAACAAGATATTTACCCCAAAATGAGAACCTGAATTTTTTCATCTGTCATTATGAATTGTTATATCATAACCTAATAAAAAGACTATAAATTAATTTTATATCCTTTGTTTTTTAATTTTATAATATTGGGGAAGATATGTCTCAATGATCTTGACAGGGACCTTTTAAGTTTCAAACCAGAAGGAAAAAACTTACATAGATTTGTTCTTTTGGTGTTTTCTTTATTAGCATGAATTTCACAACATTTTCTACATGATGACTTTGCTAAGACAGGTTATTTACAGTTTATACCTGTAAATAAAAGGTATATGTAGTGATTGCAACAGATGCATAGATATATCACTAAAAGTGGAAAATCTTAGGATTCCAAAGAGAGATATTCTCAAGATATAAACTTATGGACCAAGTACACCTCTGCCTTCATGTCCCTGAGACCAGAACATAATCTGTACCCAGGTACCCCTTTGCAAGGGGTCAAAAATGGTTTTTGGTAGAGTGAAAGAAAAATGTGGAACAAAAGTCAAAATCATTAAAAAACCATTTTTTTTTAAAGAAGACAAAGTTTGCTGGTTGGATGGATTGTGAAACACCCACAACTATGACCCTTAATCACCCCTCAAGTATGGAGCTGAACTCACTCCCACAGATCAACCGTCATTCAAGCTGTACATAAACCAAACCTAACTCACTGCCATCTCGTCATTGCCAATTCATAGTGACCCTACTGGGAAGGGTAGAAGGTCCCATGAGTTTTGGTGGCAGTACTGTTTGGGGAGAAGAAATCCCTGTCTTTCTCCGTGGAGTGGCTAGGTGTTTTGAACTGTGAACCTTGCGGATCACAGCCCAACTTGTAATCACAATGCCAAAGGGCAGTTTGGGAAGACAATGTAAAATATTAAAATGAAGCCTGCAAAGCCCTAGAGTTAGAAAGGAAGAACATGCTCAGCATATCTTAAACAGGAAGAAATGAAGAAAAAAGTCAAGCCTTGAATTGCAGTCTTGAAAAATTCCATACGTAAAATATCAAATGATGCAGGAAACTTCAAATGACGATGAAAAGAATGCACAGAGTCACTGTACCAACATTCCACCATTTTCGGAGATGGAGTATGAACAAGAGCTAATGGTACCGAAAAGAAGTTCAAGCTCCACTGAGAGCATTAGCTAAAAGCCAGGCTCTAAGAATTGATAGGATACCAACTGAAAAGTTTCTTCAAGCTGATGAAGCACTGGAAGCAATCACTGGTCCATACCAATAAATTTGGAAACAGCTATTTGGACAATTGACTGGAAGAGGTCGATATTTGTGTCCATTCTAAAGAAAAGTGACCCAACAGAATGCTCAAACTGTAGAATGATATCATTGATATTTTATGCCAGCAAAATTTTCCTGAATATCACCCAGCAAAGGCTGTGGCAATACATTGAGAGGGAACTGATTGAGGTTCAGGCTTGATTGAGAACATGGAACAAGGGATACGACTGCTGATGTCAGATGGCTCTTGGCTGAAAGCGGAGAATACCAGGAAGATGTTTACTTATGTTTTCTTGATTATGCCAAGGCATTCGACTGTGCATCATAACAAACTATGGATACAATCTTGGGAAGAATGAGAATTCCAAAACACTTCATTGTGCTCATACAGAACTTGTACATGGATCAAAAGGCAATCGTGCGAACATAAAAAAGGGAATACTGCATGGTAAAATCAGGAAAGGTGTGTGAGGGTTGTACTCTCACCATACTTATTCAATTTGTATGCTGACCAGATCATCACAAAAGTTGTCTTATATGAAGAAATAAGTGATGTTTAGGATTGGAGCAAGGCAATATGCAGGTGATACGGCCTTGCTTGCTAATAGTGGGAAGGACTTGAAGCACTTTGCTGATGAAGATTACAACTCAATGTAAAGAAGACCAAAATCTGCACAGCTGAACAAATGGCAAGAAGGTTGAATTGGTCGATCATTTTGTCTTGCTTAGATCCACAATCAGGGCTCATGGAAGCAACACTCAAGAAATCAAAAGATGAGTTGCATCTACCGTACAAGACTTCGGATGTTACGTTGAGGACTAAACTGTGACTGATCCAAGCCATGACATTTTCAATTGCCTCACAGGCATGTGAAAGTTGGACACTGAATAAGGAAGATTGGAAAACGATTGATGCATGTGAGTTGTGGTGTAGCAGAAGAATGGTGAACGTACCACCGACTGCTCAAAGGACAAACCAATCTACCTTGGGAGAAGTGTGGCCTGAGTAGTCTTTAGAGGCAAGCATGGCAAGACTTCATCTTACCTCCTTCGGATGTGTTGCCAGGAGAGAACACACCCTGGAGAGGAACAACTCCTTGCTTGGCAAAGCAGCAAAAAGATGAAGGTCCTCAAAGAGATGGATTGACAGAGTGGCAGAAACGATGGGCACAAGCATGGGAAAGATTGTGAGTATGGCACAAGACTGGGCATTGCTTCATTGTGTTATGCAGGAGGTCGCTATGGGTTGGAACTAAGTAGATGGCAGCAAACAAAACCACAACACTACTCACATTTTCATTTATAACAATAGTAAATATACAATCCAACTGTTTTGTGACTTAACACTGTACATCTAGCAGTAATGATGGTTTGACGAGGGTAATTTTGCCTCTGATAGTGAAGGTTATGTGCCAGCTTTGCTACGCTATAAGTCCTCCTGGTTTGGCAAGTATATGATGATGTAATTTTGCAATAATGTGGTTATCCTCCATTTTGTGATCTGCTGTAGGCAGCCTTCATTGTTGCACAATGCCAAATTTTGCCTAACAATCTGGTCTTTGGAATCTGACCATTTTAATATACAAGAAATGAGTGCATTTAAAGGGATAATGAAATTTTATTTGGGGCATTCTGGCAACTAAAACATAAAGGATATCTCAATGAGACAAATTGTTTTGTTTTCCTTAGTTTATAAAAATTAGTTGCTCTCCAGTCAATTCTGACTTATGGCAACCCAAGATGTATCAGAATAAAATTGTACTCCATCATGTTTTCTATAAAGGATTTTTAAATGATGTGGTGGCTCAGAGTGGATCTGAACTTCCAATCTATTGGTTAACAGCCAAGCACAGCAAGCATTTGCACCACTCTTTCACTCTCTCATTTCTGGTTTATTAGTTGATATCTAGCCATCATCCTCATAAAAACATTTCAAAGAGAATGCATTGTTAGTCTCTGCTGTGCTATTCATTGCGTCTAGCAGTATCTCATATAATGAATACAAATTATGTGAAGAAATGTTTTAAGAGACCGGTACTAGGGTTGGTCATGTGATGAGTTCATTCTGCTTCATAACAATTTCCATGCCTTCATTAGAAACAGACTGCCATGCTAGGGCATCATAGCTCATACCTGTACTTTGGGAGGATTCTTGAAATATACAAGAGTTTGAGATTTAACTCCCATGGACAATTTTCATAGAGGCAAAGAAACATGTGTAGGGTATATTTGGGGCTTTATGGTTTCAAATATGATTATATTGACCCTGTCAAGAACAGACCTTTTGAAACATTTTTATCCAGGAGAATACTTTTGTGAAAATGTAGAGGTATGAAATAAATATTGCTTATAATTTGTGAAATCTAAAGATTTCCTATGTTGCCATCATCATTTTCAAAATATTTTCTTTCTGTTTGAGCCCTTGGTATCAGCTCCTCTTTTCCACCCTCCCTCCCCACTCTCCCACCCTCATGGACCCTTGATAAATTATAATTATTTTGACATCTTACACTGTCCACTGTCTCCCTTCACCCATGTAGTACACATTTTTGCTGAGGGAAACCAGAAAAGGATTTTCAGTTGTTTTGTTGTTGTTGTTTTAAAGGCAAAAAGGTGAAACTGGCCTTTTGCAATGACTGCAAAAGAGGGAGCTCACACCCCAGGCAGCGATCTCCTTCTCAGGAAACCTCACTCAGCATTTCAACATCCACCCTCCAAAGCTTTGAACAGTATCTTCACACTATGTTCTAGCGTTGCTTGAGGTGTTCTATGTTACTTGGTATGATTTGGTAGGTTATTTTTGGCATCTGCAATGCTTGATGCTTTTCTATATAAATTAACTGCTTCTTTACTGAATTTTGGCTTATGATATGATCCATAAGAATGTCCTACTTTGGGATATGGAGGATACCTATAATATTGCATATTTAAGAAACCAGAAAAAGATTGGGAAGAAATCTGCATATAGCGGTTTGGTGGAGCTCATCCAATCAGTTGAAAATCTTAAAAGGAAAAAACTTTGGTATTTTCTCGAGAAGGAATAACTTAATGTTTCTAGTGCTTGTATCAATGCAAAGTTGACCAAAATGCCCACAACTGGACCAGTAGGTAACATCATGATAAATTGAGAACGGGTTGAAGTTTCCAGGATTCATCTGGCTTGGATTCATAATCAATGTTCGTGGAAGCAGCTGTCAAGAGATCAAACAAGGATAAATCTGCTGCGCAAGACCTCATTAAAGTGTTGAAAAGCAAGGAGTTTACTTTGAAGACTAAGGTGTGCCTTCCCCAAGTCAAGGAATTTGTCCTTGCCTCATACACATATAAGAGTTGGAAATTGAAAAAGGAATATCAAAGAAGAATTCACGCATTGAATTATGGGAATGGAAAATAATATTGAAAGTACCATGGACTGCTAAAAGAGCCCATAATTCTGTCTTAGAAAAAGTATAGCCAGCCTGCTCCTGAGAGGCAAGAATGGAAAGACCTTGTCTCACATATTTTGTACATGCTGTTAGCAGAGACCGGTTCCTGGAGAAGGGCATTATGCTTGGTGAGGTAGAGAGGCAGTAAAAAGGAGAAAGGCCCTGGACAAGATGGACTGACACAGTGGCAACAACGAACAGGCTCAAATGTAGGATTGGGCAGTGTTTTGTTCTGTTGCACATAAGATTGCTATGAGTCAGAACCAACTCGATGGTACCTAACAACTACTACAAACATGATGGCAGCTTAGAAAACTTGTCAAATCCCTGGTCTCATCTACTAATTATCAACTCAAGACAATGGCAACATCAATTTTTATTCGAGTTTTTAGTCTGCCAACTTGCCCTTTGAGTTTTTGCCAGACCCTGTGATCATATGAGCTAATCTTTAAAACGTCTCTCTCTCTCTCACTCTCTCTCTCTATATATATATAATATATATATATATACACACACACATATATATCTGATGAGTTTCATATATATGCATGCATGCATAAACATACATGTATGTCTGATGAGTTTCATATATATACACACATACATATAAATACATATATATACATATACCTGATGAGTGTATGTGTGTGTATATGTATATATGGAACTCACTGGGGCTATGAGTCAGCATCGACTCAATGGCAGTGAGTTAGTATGTTTTTGGTTTTATATAACAAACCAAACCTACTGCCATCAAGTTGATTTTGACACATAGAGACTCTATAGAACAAGGTAGAACTGCCCCTGCAGATTTCCAAGACTGTAATTCCTTATGGGAGTGTAAAATCTCATTTTCTCCCAAGGGATGGCTGGTGGTTTTGAACTGCTGACTTTTAGTTTCTCAGCCCAACACATAATCACTACATCACTAGGACTTCACATATGTTATCTGTTTGAACTCACCCCTTGGTCCACAAAAGGAAGGCCTGACATACCATCACCATAAAGAGTACAGTCAAGGCAATATAACATGTGGGATTACCATTAGTTAGAGTATCCGGTTAATGGCAGCTAACAATTCTACACACACACACACACACACTCCCTCACACATGTAAGAGGGAAAGCACTGATGCTCAAGTGAAACAGCTTGTCCTTCAAGGATGCCTGTACCGTCATTTGGCCAAGTTGGAAACCGATGAGCACTGAACTATTCGTGGAAGTTGTAGAGGGTAGAAACACTGCCTTCTGAATCATGTGGACCTACATGGAAGGTATGTTGAGAAACAATAGCTTCATATTTTGGCATCTTTGTTTAATAAAAGGTTTATAGGTTACTACAGCAATGCTTTTTTATTTACCTCTTGTATATAAACTCACTGTCATGGAGTTGATTCCAACTAATATTGATCCTATAGAGCAGTGGTTTTCAACCTTCCTAATGCTGTGATGCTTTCATACAGTTCCTCACTCTGTGATGACCCTTCCAAATCATAAAATTGTTTTTGTTCCTACTTCATAACTGTAATTTTGCAACTGTTATGAAATGGGTGACCCCGGTGAAAGGGTCATTCAACCCCCAAAGGGGTCACGACCCACAGGTTGAGATCGGCTGCTATAGAGGATTTCCAGGGCAATTAATAAATCCTTATGGGAACAGATATCCTCTTCTTTCTCCAGTCTTGTATCCTACTGGCTGTTTCTCTGGAGAACTCTATCAATCTTTCTTGACTTCCTCTTCCTTTTCATTTCTCTGCTCAAATTTCCTGGAGCTAAATGGAAAAGATGGTTTCGGGAATTTTACACATGGCCAGAATGAATTGTGCTCCTTCATTAAAATTTTTTAAATAAACAAAATCTCTGAATGTGATACTTACACATTTTATTATTGTGTAAATTCACTTGGGCTGCTAGTGGCAAATGTATGGGTTTAGGAAGATTTTATATCCATTGAGATCCATAGAGTACATGCTAGTAAGTCATAAAGGCTACAGGAGGCAGCCTGTGTGTTTCTTGATCTACTTTATAGCAAAGGTTGATGTTTTCCAACCGCTGCCACAAGAAGATAGGAGCCCACCTGGTTTGTGGCACAATGAATTAGACGGTTGACTATGAACTGCAAAATCAGTGGTTTAAACTAACCAGCTTCTACTTGGGAAAAAGAGAGGCTGTCTGTTCCCACATAGGGGCCCTGGTGGTCTAGTGGTTAAGTGATGGGTGGTCCACATGGTCAGCAGTTCATAAGCCACCAGCAGCTCTACAGGAGAAGACTGGGCTTTCTACTCCAGTAAACAGTTTCAGAAAGCAACAGGGGTCACTAGGAGTCAGCAGTGACTCAGTGACAGTGAGTTTAGTTTGGGTCTGTTCCCAAAATGATTGCTAGTGTCGGGAATCCAGAGGAACAGCGCTACTCTGCACTATATGTAGGGTTACTAAGGGTCTGAGTCAGCCAGATGATAATGGGTTGGGTCCCTTGCATCTCTGACATCAGAGATCAGCAGGTCCTCCCAGAACCCCCAGTAGACAGAAGGGATTTATGCTCTCAGGAAGCTTGAGAACCGAAGGCCAAGGAGCTCTTTGTTACTTGCCTGTAAGGCTAGCCTCTATGAGGATGGAATCCTGCAGGCCCACTTCCTCTTTCTCACCCAGCAAGCCAGATGCTTCTTGCAAAGCTTTCAGGGCTCACCAGTTGCTCAGCTCAAGGAAAGGTGTTGACCCAGCCATTTATTGTGAGATAGGTGTTTACTCTTCTATTCCTGGCATGCTGATTGTACTTACCTCAGGGGACTCATATCATCGTGAATGAGGGTGGCGCGTGATGGGGACCCAATGCCCATCTGTAGACAACTGGACATACCTTACAGAGGGGTAGTGGGGAGGAGATGAGTCACTTAGAGTTCAGTATAGCAATAATGAAACCCACAGCCTTCCTCTAATTCTTAAACGCTTTCTCCCCCCAACTACCATGACCCCAATTCTACCTTGCAAACTTGGTTAGACCAGAGGACGCAAAGCGGTACATATGGGAACTGGAAACGCAGGGAATCCAGGACAGATGAACCCTTCAGGACCAGAGGTGACAGTGGGGATACCAGGAGGGAAGGG
>NW_022103897.1:3093813-3113397 GCF_000313985.2 Echinops telfairi | reverse complement strand
ATTGGAGTTGGGAAAGAAAAACTGTGGGACGGAAGACCTACCGTCTCTCACACCATCCTCTAGTCATTAGCCCTAAACCTAAAGTTTGCACTCAAATTTCTCATCAATGTGTATAGATTCAGACTTAGAAGATCTTATTTTTAGTTAATTATGCAATATTCTATTCTTTGCAGACATGCTATGTGGCGCATATACCTTAGATGCTTTTGGCTAAATGATCTCTGCATGCCAATGAATGTCACCGGGATGCAAGATGGTGAATCAGAGTCAAAGAATGTGCCATGGTGCTACCTAGTTTCCTGCCAAGCCCAAAGGGAAAAGCAACGTGTCCAAAGGTTAGAGTTCCAGACAGAAGTTCTCAGGGACCCATGTATCACTCCTACCTTCTTGGAACTTTTAATTGAATACAAAGAGGATAGAGCATCTTTCATTTTATAGAAACTGTTACCAGGTGGTACAAATTATTCATAATCCTTACTAAGTTAGTGGTTCAACCTCACATAGCAATGCTTCTGAGGAAAGTCTGGGCATTGGGTTCCATAAAGAAGACAAGCACGCCTCATGGTATTGTGGTTTTCTTCGCTGCACTTCACAGAGAGGGTCATGTTTCACAAACTGAAGGCTTGGAGCGACCCTGTGTCAACTAAGTCTGTCAGCATCCTATTTCCAAGATTTCAGTACACAGTATCACATTTTGGTAATTCTCAAAATATTTCAAGATTTTTTCATATTACTATTATATACTTAGTAGATTACAGTGTGGTGTAAACTTAATGTGTTTATGCACTGGGGAGCCTCTCCCAAAAGATGTACTGTGACTTCCTTTATTGTGAGATTCCCTTTACTGGGGTCATTTGAAACTGAGTCTGCAATATTTCGAAAGTATGTCTTATATCCAAGGGGAAGGGCAAGGAAGTCTTATGGAACATTTCATTGGGTGGAGTTGCCTTGAGGAGCCATGGTTGTATAGTGGTCACATGTTGTGCTACAATCCATCTGGTCAGCAGTTTGAAACCACCAGCATTCCCCGAGGAAGAACAGTGAAGCTTTCTCCTCCCGTCAACAAGCGTAGCCTGGGATACCCACAGGGGCTCTCAAGGAGTCAGTTGGCACTGACCAACGGCAGTGAGGGTGCTTGGTTTGGAGGGTTGTCATGAGTGGGACATGGCTCCACAGCAGTAGGTTTACTTCCCCTGACGTCACCGTCAGACAAATGGCTTTGGTTTGGTTGATTGCATTCATCTGATTATAGAAACCAGGAAGCAAACTTCTCATCCAAAACCCATCCCTCTTCCCAACACACACGTATAATAGTAGAAAGGCAGGAAGGTGCAGATCACAGTTGCCTTCAAAGCATGGAGAAATCTAGAGAAATTCATAGCCACTGCTTCCAGATATATTTTTAACCAGATTCTGAGAACTTCAAGTAACTCTATGCAGAATTGATGTGGGAACAGAAACACTTCTAACTTTCTAAACTTGGAAAAGTTCACCCTCTTTTTTTTTTTCTTTTTCTTTTAAAGACTCCAACTTTCTTCCTGCTTGGAAAGGCCTGATTTACATAAATCCCCTCACCCCCACCTTACCATTGACAGTGGATTTCTAAACAAAGCAATCACACTGGCAGATGAGTCAGATTTTCTTATTGTGTTGTATGAACGCATATTAAAGGAAGGGTACTCGCTCTACTCCTGTTATTTATTGGTGTCAAGAGGTGCAATTTAAAAATCCTGCTCTTTATTTTCATTCCTCTTTTCTTGACAGTCAAGTTACCCCCTTCACCCGACCCCACTCCCCCCCACACACCTTCTTGAGAACTTACTAAATATTTGAGCATTAAGAAACCTTATTTTTTTTTCCTCATAAAACTCACAAGAAACATTTTGATTTAAATTTTTAGACAAAAATAACCCTTTGATTTGGGGGCTTTCACATTTTAGAATGAAAGGATTTTAGGTAAATTAGCTGCTAAAATTACTGTTATTATGCTCATAAAGGCTGCTAAAAATAATCAGTTCATAGGGCCAAAATTTCATACACTATAGTATTTTCTACCTGACAGTTACTTCAGAAATGTGGCCTAGAATAGCAGATGTGTATTTTTTTTTATAACTTATAACAATAAAATTCCCGACATGAGGATTCTTATATCTGAAAATCTTGAACAGTGGTGATATTTACATAAGCAGGGCTTTCCAAATACTTCAAATGATGAATGCCCAAAGACAAATGAAGCCTATCTGCCTTTCTTTGTTTCTGACCAACTGAAGAAGTACAGGGAAAGGACAACCGATGTCACATAGCAAGTTGTTTCCACGTTACATGGTACATCTGCACTTTTTGTTTTGTTTTATTAAGCAAATGTGTCCCTCCCTTGACAGGATAGTGACTGTCCTCAGTTCTTCTCAAACCCTATTACAGCGGCAGCTATTTACACATGGGAAATAGTGCTCTTCCAAAAGACGCATCTTTGTTCATGGTTTCAAGCATGGAGGCAAACATTGGCAGCAAACATGAACAGCAATGACAAAAGTCATTTGGCATTTACTTTCTTTCCCTCCATTTAGAATCAGCAAGACCCTGATTGGTGCTGGCACTACAGAGGCGACCACAGCAAGAGAAGTACTTCGTGATGATGAATGCAGGTGATCTTGTGTCTGAGAGGATTCTCATAGGCAGTTTGGTTCCATCTTTCGACTTTGACAAAGAGTAGTTTATATGTTCTCCGTTTCTACCATTTCTAGCATATGACATCTAGTCTTTTCTTTTTAATTAGATGAGAGGGAGAGAGAGAATGAAATCTTGTTTTACAAGTTAGTTCAACATTTACCTATACAGAGGTTGAGGAAATTCTAATACCCCACCTAAATTCTAGTCTTTTCACTGCTGTCTGAGTGAAAACATAGATTTTCTATATAACACTCCTATCATCTTTATTTTTTTAACTAAATTGGATGTTACTTTAAATGAGGCCCTTTTCAATTTTAAAGGTCACCTTATTTTTATTTTATACAACACTTTAAAATTCATAAATATCTCTTCATATGCATACTCCCTTGCCTTTACTAGAAGTAAGGCAAAAGAGATGTCCTCCTTGGGTATAAGTAAAGAATCTGACCCTGAAATTCCTCTACAGTATAAATCAGACTTGAAAGCAGAGACTCAATTAGCCACATATACACCAATGTTCATTACAATATTATTTTTAATGGCCAAATAATGAAAACTACCTAAATAACATCAAAAGGTAAAGGAGTAAAGAAATAGTGCCTCCTATGCATGAGAAAGTTGGTTATTAAATAAGGAAGACGAATTGATGCGTTGGAACGGTGGCGCTGGTGAAGAATAATGAAAGTACCATGGACTGCTAAAAGGACACACCGATCTGTCTTGGAAGAAGTCTGAACAGAGTGCTCTTTCGAGGCAAGGATGGTGAGACTTCATCTCACACGTACTTTAGACATGTTGTTAGGAGGGCCCAGTCCCTGGAAAAAGACATCATGCTTGGTAAGGTCGAGAGGCACTGCACAAAAGGAAGACCCTAAATGAGATGAATTAAAACAGTGGCTGCAACAATGGGCTCGAGTGTGAGAACAATTGTGAGGATGGCACAGTACTGGGCAGTGTTTTGGTCTGTTGTGCATGAGGTCATCATGGGTCAGAACCAACTCTACAGCACCTAACAACAACAGTGTGACGAGGGTCTTCAGAACTTTTTGAGTGGCCATCTATTGATCTCATGCTGTTCAAAAGAAAGACGAGTGATGAAAATTGAAGACACATGGCAACAACTCATTCCATGGTTTAATCGGCATTTTTCTCCAGGATGCCAAGATCAGAAGAACTAGATGGTACCTGCCTACCACTATCAACTGCTCTGAAAGGGATTACATTATAAGTGCTGGATAGAGTAGGAAAAAGATGTGGAACAAGACTCAAAATCACCAAAGAGATAAAGTTTGCTGATCCATTAGAGACTAGTAAAATCCCTGAGATTATGGCCTTCGGTTAACCTTTGGATTGGACTAAATTCATTCTGTCGCTCAATTTTCAGCCAAATAATAGACAAGTCAATAGGATAATAACATTATCAACATGTACACACCGTAGAATAAATGACCATTTGGAATCAAGGTGGAAGCATTTTCCAAGGACAACGCTCAGAAGAATTACAAAAGGAGGAATAATGGAGCCGGGAAACAGAGGTGGGATGGGTGATGTTACGTTAAGAGGATTACTATCCACGAGAAGAAAAACCATGCATATGAATAGTTGACTATAAAACTGATGCTGAGGTTGCTTATCATTTCCACAGTTTCTCCCTTGATGCCGTGAAAATGAGCACATGGTTGATTCGTTCTCCCCATAGAAGCAGACATGCCTAATTGCTCCTTTACTTCCCGCCGCAGCATCCAGCCCCTCTCATATTTTCTTCCAATAGCAGATGGGCATAAGGGGTCTTTATCCTCTAGTCCTGAATTCAAAATGTTTGCTATAAGCCTGAATTTTTGGCTATATTAATTGGATCATGAAGTTTTGCCTTGGCAGTTTTCAATGTATAGAAAACAACCGTGTAGCCATTGTGACTCTTTTGAATTTTATATATAAAACAAAAGGGGGACTTGTGGGGAGAAGTCAGACACTTGCTGCCAGACTGCTGTCTCATCCCACAGCAGGGCTGGGCCTGCTCCCTGCTGCTGGGGACAATGGCCTACTTCTCTCTGAAGCTTTGGGACCATTAGCTTGGTTCCTCTAGGTGGGGTTTACACCCTACTGATAATGTTCCTATGGAGACCCAGAGACCACCCTCTCATTGCTGTGTAACCTATAGTGCAGCCCCTTCCTGTGATTTATGTCTTTACCTGTAATTAGTGGGCTGGATTGCCCCCAAAAGGTATATAGGTGTGAGTCAGCAAGACTTCTCTCTCTGACCCTGAGCTCCTTGCTGCTCACTCCCTGCTCAGTCCCCTCTCCCTTGTTCCCTTCCCTCCTTCCCTTCCCCCCCTCTCCACGTGGACCACCAAGCTGGGCTGAGGTGAGCAATGTTGCTATGTATCATGTAATGTGTCTGACTGTATTATTGTAATAACTCTCATGCTCTCGATGATTTTAATATAATGCTTATATATCTCAAAAAAAAAAAAAAAACTGATGCTGAGCTCTGTCAATCTTCATTCAATAAAAGGTTTTAAAAAATATTGTGACAAAATTTTAAAATATATATGAAACCAAAATATCAAAGTGTGTGAAGTTATTGTTTCTTGTCAGAACTTTCATGGAGTCTATATGTTTCTAAAGACTGTTTCCAACTCTCTGATCTTTCCCAAAAGGATAAAAATGACCATTTGACACGTTGGAGGAAGTCAAACTGTTTTCCTTGTTAATATTCCATGATGTTGGAGAACAACAAAACTGAAGAGGCAAGATAAGAGCTATAGGGTGAATGGGGTAGGGTTTCCCATATGAAATATAAGACAGCCCTTACGACCCTTGAAGAATGAGCAAGGCCATTATGCTTTAAAAAAAAATTCTTGACACACCTTTCTGGCCTTTCTCACCAATGTAGTTTTCAATTTTCTTTAAAATATCTTTTTAATAATCCCCGATCATCATTCTGTGCCCTTTAATAAAAATTTTCAAGATTATACCTTTGGGATCAAAAACAATCACCATAACTTTCAGATCGGAGTACTTGCCATCAGAATCCACTGTTTTGATTGGACCTTTTTTTGAGGAGGAGCTCTGGTGGCAGAGTGGTTATGCAGTAGACCACTAACTGAAATGCCCGAAGTTCAAACCACCAGCTTCTCCATGGGAGAGAGACTGGGCTTTCTACTCCTGTAAAAGTTGAGGCTCAGAAAGTCATAGGGGCAGTTCTACTATATCCTATCGGATCACTATGTGTCATCATCGACTCAATGCCAGTGAATATTCTGCAACGTGCTCCAATGAGACTTAGACAATGGTATTACTGAGAGATCTTATCTGCAGCCATCCACTGATCTCGGAGACAAGTTTAAACACAGTTTGTTCTTATACACGAAAACAAAAGCCTCATAACTGCACCGGTAAGTGACATCATGATAAACAGAGAAAAGATGAAGTTATCATCTTGCTTGGATCCACAATCAATGCTTATGAAACAGTCAAAAGATCAAAAGACACATTACACAGAGTAAATTAGGTGAACAAAACCTCTTTAACGTGTTGAAATTTAAGGAGGCTACTTTGAGGACTAAGGTGTGCCTGGCCCAAGCCCTGGTATCTTCAATTGTCTCTTATGCATGTGAAAGTGGAACATTGAATAAGAAAGACTGAAGAAGAATCAATGCATTTGAATTATGGTGCTGGTGAAGTACTGTACATAGAAGGTACCATGCATGGACTGCCACAGAAAAAAATAGATCTGTCTTGGAAGAAATACAATGAGAATACTCATTAGTAGCAAAGATGGTGAGACTTCATCTTACATGTTTTGGACATATTGTCAGGAAAGACCAATCCCTGGAGAAGGACATCATACTTGGTAAAGCAGAAGGGCAGTGCAAAAGAGGAAGGCCCTCAAAGTGATGACACAACGGCTGTAACACTGAGCTCAAACATAAGAATGATTTCAAGTATGATGCAGGACCAGGCAATGTTACGTTCTGTTGTACATAGGGTCTCTGAATTGGATCTGACTCAAAGGCAACTAATAACAACAATATGTATAAATAGGAACTCTAAGAGTGATATTTTTCTACTTAACTTCATATGTACAATGTACATTAATACCAATACCAAACCCAATTTGGACTCATAGTACACATATCACATAAAACGAGGGGGTACCTCCCAAAATAGAACAAAGCTCCACTGAACAGAGCTTTCATAGTATGCAACACACACACACACACACACACACACACACACACACACACACACCGGGAGCATCAAGCAACTTGCTCTGTGTTAGTGCACCCAATGACATTGCTTGGGAACCCTCGCTGGTCACAGTAAATTTTTCCATAAAAGCAGTTTCTTTCTTTTTTTTTTTTTAATCATCTTATTGGGGGCTCTTACAACTCTTATCACAATCCATATGTACGCCCATTGTGTCAAGCACATTGGTTCATATGCTGCCATCATCATTTTCAAAACATTTTATCTCTACTTGAGTCCATGGTAGCAGCTCAATTTTCTCTATCCACCACCCTCCCTCCTTCATGAACCCTTGATAAATTATAAATTATTAATTTTTGTCATGTCTTACACAGACCCATGTCTCCCTTCACCCATTTTACTGTTGCTGGTCCCCCTGGGAGGGGGTTATATGTAGATCACTGTGATCAGTTCCCCATTTCTCCTCCCACCTTCCCCTTACCCTCCTGGTATTGCTACTCTCATTATTGGTCCTAAGGAGGTAATCTGTCCTGGACTCCCTGTGTTGTGAGCTCTTATTTATGCCAGTGGTATAAATAAATCTGGTCTAGCCAGATTTGTAAGATAGAATTGGGTTCATGATAGTGGGAGAGAGGAAGCATTAAAGATCTGGAGGAAAGCTGTATGTTTTGTCCATGGTATGCTGAACCCTGACTGCCTTTTCTCTTTTTTGTGTGACCCTCTTCATCTCTTCTGTAAGGGGATGTCCAATTATCTACAGATGGGCTTTGTGCCTCTACTCCTTACTCCCCTTCATTCACAGTGATAGGATTTTTTGTTCTGATGATGCCTGATATCTGATCCCATCAAAACCTCATGATCACACAGGCTGGTCTGCTTCTTCCATGTGGGCTTTGTTGCTTCTCAGCTAGATGGCCACTTATTTATCTTCAAGCCGTTAAGACCCCATACACTATATCTTTTGATAGCTGGGCACCAGCAGCTTTCTTCACCATATTTGCTTATGCACCTGCTTTGTCTTCAGCAATGATGTCAGGAAGGTGATAATGCCAGATTATTAGAACAAAGTGTTCTTGCATTGAGGGAGTTCTTCAGTAGAGGCCAATGTCCATCTGCTACCTTAATACTTAACATATAAATAAATGTACATAGATCTATTTCCCTATTTTTATATATAAATATATTTACATATGTACTTGCCTGTATTTAGACCTCTATAAATGTCCTTTGCCTCCTAGGTTTTTTTTTCTCTATTTCCTTTTGCTTCCCTCTTGTCCCACTGTAATGCCCAGCCTTCATTTGGCTTTCAGTAATTCCTCTTAGCTATATTGCCCTTGATCCTGCCCCACCAGGACCTATGCCCTCCTTGCCATCAATTTTAGATCATTTGTTGTTTCCTTGTCCCTGGGTTTGTTGATACCCCTTCCTTTTCCCCACCTCACCCTCTCCCGTGTCCCCTGAAACCATTGGTTCCATTGTTTTCTCCTCCAGATTTTTTATCCCACCTATCATACCTAGATAGACATGCAGAGACAATAATAAACACAAAAACAAGACAGTGCAAAACAAACTAACAAAAAAAAGCAATAAAACAAAACAATAACAACAAAGGAAAAGTCTATAAATAGTTCCAGGTCTGTTTGTTGACTTTTAGGAGTGTTTTCCAGTTGAGTCTGATGGGGTGCCAGGCCCTGGCCCCGAGTCTATTTTTGGTATTCCCTGGGGACTTCATTCCTTTGTTCTTCTTGCTGCTCTGTTGCACACACTTAGTATTTTGCCCCGGTGTGGTGGGGTCAGATCAGACACAATTCCCACACTGTGTCTCCAGTGTTGTCTCTCATAGAGTTAGGGGTCATTGAAGGACATCATGTCACATGGTGGGGCCATCCCTATGGTCCTCTCTGTGCACTGGCTGCTCTGAGCAGGAATAATGTCCTCTGGGCCAGGATGCATTCCACTCTTTCTCCTTCCTTCTTCGTTCCTCCAGTGTGCTCTGATCAGACACGCCCCTCCCTGAGCTGTAACTTCAGTGCTGTCCTATGTAGTGCAATATTCTGGGGCGGGGGTGGGGGGTGGGGGTGGGGGCAGTTGTCCACATTGTTGGGATTGTGGCCAGCCCCTCAGCCCTCTCTATTGCTTCCCTGCTTCATGCCAGTAAGTTGCATTCCTATCTTGACGCACCAAGTTGAAGTCTGGTCCCTCTCTTCCTCTCCTGGTGATATACAAACAATGCCCTCCCCTTGGGTGGGTTAGTGCCCTGTTCCTCTGCTACATCTACCTTTTATTTTTTTATTTTTCTTTCTTTTCCCCTCCTTTTTAGGTGACTGCCCCTGGCTTGGGTCCTGAACCTACAATAGTACCTGTACCTCACCCTAGGAATGCATGTATATATTAGTTTTTCCCCTGTGCCCCTTTTGCATTTTTAAGCTTACCTCAGTGGACTCATGTTATACTTAACCTTTTGTGCTTGGCTTACTTGGCTTAGCATAATTTCCTCTAATTCTTCCATGTGCTGATGTGATTCATGTGTTCACCTCTGCTTTTTAGGCATGCATAATACTCCATTATATGTGTATACCAGTTTTTTTATCCATTTGTCCATTGATGGAAATATGGGTTGTTTCCAACTCCTCGCAATTGTGAACTGTGCCATGATGAATATTGGCACACAAATGTCTGGCCATGGTTTGCTTCTTGCCTCTTCTGAGTATATTCCCAGTAGGGAAATTGCTGGGTCATATGGTAACTTGATTTCCATCTGTTTTAGATATCGCCAATTCAATTTCCATAGTGGCTTTACATACCTATAGGTCCACCAGCAGTGGATGAGAGTTCTATCTCACCACAGCCCCTCCAATGCTTGTTACTTTCTGATTTCTTGAATCGAGCTATCTTTGAGAGTGTTAGGTGGTATAGCTGTTTTAAAATACGTTTCTCTTATGGCTAATGACCTCATATGTTTATTAAGCATTCGAATTTCTGCCCTTGTGAAACTTCTGTTCACATCCTTTGCCCACCTCCTCAGTGGGAAATTAGTCTTTTTTCTTATTGTAAGTTAGCAGAGTATTGTAGATTTTAGTAATAAGGCCTTTGTCAGATGTGTCATTGCTAAAGATGCTTTCCCAGTCTGTAGGCTCTCTTGTTACTCTCAGTGAATTCTTTCAATATACACTGGTGCTTTATCTTCAGTATATACCATTTGTCAATTTGTGCATCATCTGTATTTGTGCCCTTCCTTATTTCTGATAGTCTATGTATTCCCTGTGTGAAAGTTCTCAGGTTTGTCCCAATTCCTTCATTGATGGCCCTAATAGTTTAGGGGTTTACCTCAAGGTCTGTGATCCAACTGGAGTTTATTGTTGTGCATGGAGTGACGTAAGGGTCTTGCTTCATTTTGCTGCATCTTTTCCAGCACCACTTGTTGAAGTGGGCTTCTTCTTCCCATTTTATATTTTGAGGCCCTTATCAAAGATCAGTTGTCTGTAGGCTGATGAGTTTTCAGTTCTTTTTCATTGGTCTGTCTGAGTATATGTCATTATACCAATACCACATTGTTTTGACCACTGTGGCTCTATAATAGATGCTAAAGGCAGATAAAACAAGTCCATCTACAGTGTCCTGATTCTTGAGGAGTTCTCTGCCAATTCTGGGCTTCTTCCCTCTCCATATGAAGTTGGTGGTGAGTTTTTCCAATTCTTTGAAGAAAGATGATGGTATTTGTATCAGGAGATTAAACTTATATAGTGCCTTGGGCAGAACGGACATCTTTACTATATTGGGTCTTGTGATGCATGAACATGGGTTACACTTCCATTTGTTGGGGTCTCTTGTGGGTTTTTTTAAATAGTGTTCTGTAGTTTTCCTCTTACAAATCTTTTGTATTTTTAGTCAGGTATATATCCCTAGATATTTCCATTTGTGCTTTGCTATTGCTAAAGGTACCACCTTTTTGATCCCCTCTTCCGTGGTTTTGTCTGATGTGTAGAGCAGTCCGATCGACTTCTGTTTGTTGATCTTGTATCCTGCCACTCTGCCGTATTCTTCTATTGCTTCCAGCACTCCCCTTGTGGAGACTTTGGGATTTTCCATATATAAAATCATATAATCTGCGAATGATGGTAGTTTCACTTCTTCCTTAACTAGGCGAATACCTTTGCTGTCTTTTCTTTGAGTTATGTTGTTAGCTAGAACCTCCAGCATGATGTTAAATAAGAGTGGAGACAAGGGGAATTCTTCTCTTGTCCCCTTTTTCAGTGGGATTGTTTTTGTTTTTTCTCTATTGACTACTATGTTGGTTGTTGATTTTTCATATATAGCTTGTATTATATTGAGGAATTTTCCTTCCATTCCTATCTTCTTGAGTGTCTTAAAAAGGAATGTTGGTCTGTAGTTCTCAATTCCTGAGGTATTCTTGCCTGGTTTAGGTATCAGAGTTTTACTAGCTTCATAGAAATAGTTCAGGAATTTCCCATCTTTTCTATGTTCTCAAAAAATTTGTGAAGGATTGGTGTCAGTTCTTCCCTGAGTGCTTGGTAGAATTCTCCTGTGAAGCCATCTGGACCAGGGTTTATTTTTTTTTCTTGGTAATTGCTTGATAATCTTGTCTATTTCTTCTATTGGATCTGTTGAGATTCTTGATGTCCATCTGGGGTAGTCTAGGGAGGGATTGTTTTTCCAAGTATGTGTCCATATCTTCTAAGTTGTTGAATTCATTGGAGTACAGGCCATCGTGGAACTGTGTAATTATAAATCTAATTTATTAGGGTCTGTTGTAATGTCCCCTGTTTCATCCCTCATCTTGCTATTATAAGTTATTCCTTCCTTTCTTTGCTTAGGTTTGTCATTGGTCTGTGGATTCTGTTCATCCTTTCAAAGAACCAACTATTAGATGCAGTAATTTTTCCCATAGCTTTCTTGTTTTCCCTCTCATGAATCTCAGCCCTGATTTTTATTATTTATTTTCTTTTGCTCTTAGTAGGATTGTCCTGTTGACTCTGCTCTAATTGCTGTAAGTTTTATGTCAGCATATCAATCATAAGTCTCTCTTCCATTTTCCTGTGCACATGTATTGCTATCCAACTTCCTCTGATACTGCTGTTGATGTGGCCCAAAGGTTTTTGTATGTCATATTCTCATTCTTGTTGGTTCCTAGAAACTTCCTAATTTCATCTCTGATCTGAGCCAGTACCCACTCCTTTTGCAATAGAGAGTTATTCAGCCCCCAATTGTTTGCCCTTCTTTTCGTAATCATCTTGTTGTTGATTTACAGCTTTATGCCATAGTGGTTGAAGACAGATGTCTGTATGATTTCTATGTGCTTGAATTTAAACAGATTCGATTTGTTTCCCGGCATGTGGTTTATCTTTGAGAATGTGCCATCTGGGCTTGAAAAGAAAGTGGGATTTTTTTTTTGGTTTTGGTGCTTTGTTGGTTTTTTTTTGCATTTGGGTGGAGAGCTCAGAAAATATCTATCGGGTCAAGTTGTATAATTGTAATGTTTAGGTCTGTAGGCGCCTTCTTAATCTCCTTTCCCTGTGGTCTATCTTTCTAGGAGAGTGGTGTACTACAGTCACCTAATATAATTGTTGGGCCTGTGATTTCTTTTTTCATCCGTTTGATGAATTTCACAGGTATCTCATAGGGTGCATGTGTATTTATTATGCTCACTTGTTCTTGGTCTACTGTTCCCTTGAGCATGATATAGTTCCCTCCTTATTTCTTGTTATAGCTTGCAACTTGAGAACAATTTTGTTTGAGATTAGTATTGCAACCCCTGCTTCTTCATTTGAATTGCCATTTGCTTGGTATAGTTTTCTCTAGCTTTTTATTCCCAGCTTATTTTTGTCTGTAATCTTGAGATGTATCTCCTGTAGGTAGCAGATCAGTGGGTTGTGTTTTCTAAGCCAGTCTGATAGCCTCTGCATTTTCATGCCTGAGTTCAATCCATTGATATTCAGGGTCATTACAACCATCCTTAGAATCTGTGATATCATCTTTTACCTTTTATGTTGGATCTTTTCCTACCCACCTTTCCTAACAGTGTATTGTATATATATGTGGGTGTGGTTCATTTTTTTTCTTCTTTCCACCATTGATCCGATGCTATCTTGGGGACTGTTTTCTCTTTGTTGCCCTCTGGGTGGAGTTATTCTATGTGGAGTTCTCTTATTTGTTCTTCTGACCATACTAGGTCAGCAATGAACTTTTGTAAGGCTGGGTTTCTTTTCATGTATTGTTTGAGTTTGATAAAACTTCTCCATCTATCTTGATAGATAATTTGGCTGGATGGAGCATTCTCGGGTTTGCATTATTTTCCTTCAAATTTTGGCATATGTTACTCCACTCTCTCCTCTTCTTCATAGTGTCCACTGAGAGGTCTGAGCATATTTTTATTTGGGTGCCTTTATAGGTCACTGCTTGTTTTTCCCTAGCTGCTCTTATGATTTTCTCCTTTACCTCAAAGTTGAATAGTTTAACTATTTTATGCCTTGGTGACTTCTTCTTGGGAGTCAGTCTAGCTGGTATTATTTCAGCCTCCTGAATGGTAACCTGGTTTTCATTCATTGAACTGGGAAAGTTGTCCTATAAAAATCCCTTGCTATTATTCCCATTGACGTCTCTGTTGTAGCTTGTTCTGGTAGCCCAGTTATTCCAATGTTGTTTCTATTCATAGCATTAGACATGGCTTTCAGGTTTTCTTCAGCTTCTCTGATTATCTTATTTGACTGCCTTTCCTGTTTTTTGAAGTTTGCCTGATTATCCCCTAGGTCAGGGTTCCTCAAAGTTTTTTAAAAGGGGGCCATTTTACTGTCCCTCAGAACATTGGATGGCCAGACTATAGTTAAAAAAAAAAAAAACTATGAACAAATTCCTGTGCACACTGGATGAGTCGGCTGTTAAGCAGGACAGGTAGTGGTGGCAAAAACACCTGGCGGGGCAGAAAAATGTCCTCAGTGGGCCACGTGTGGCCAGCGGGCCATAGTTTAAAGAACCCTGCTCTAGGTCACTGGTGTGATTCTCTGCCTCCGCAAATCTGTTGGCAAAGTCTGTGAATTTGCTACTGGCGTTTGTTATCTCGTCCCTGATTTCTTGTATTTCCCTTTGATGCATGACCTTTATCTCCTCTATCATTTAATCCTTTTTCTGTATTGTTACCCTCATATCCTGTATGACTCCGAGCAGTATTCTGAAGGTTTTTTCCTGTGGAAGATCAATGTCTGCTACTTCTATGCACATGTTTAGGATCAGGATTCCTTCTGACATTGCCTTAAGTTTCTGCTTTTTTTTTGTTGGAGTTGTTGGGGCTAGTTGTTGTTTGTGTGTTGTTTGAGAAGAGCCCAGCACCATTTTCCACAGGGTCAAAGAGCACTGGGCTCTCTCTTTGGGAGACTCATAAGGATGCTTCTTCAAACTAACTTCAGTTAACTGAACTGGGGTTTCAGGTTACCTCTTTATCCTCTTGTGCTTTCACTGTTTAACTAGCTAACCAGTATTCTGCTATTTGGAGGGCAAATTGGATCGTCCTCGCAGGGGATGCTCGTTGGGTGGTTGTAGGCCTGTAAGAATGGTGCTTCACTGGATGATCTCACTGTAAGCCATGTTGGTTTGGTCCACGGTGGTTTAGAGCAACTCGGAGGGCATTCAGGGGTGTCTGGTGCAATGGGATTGCAGTGGAGAGCCATGGGTGTGCCCACTTTGGTGTAGAGCACCGCAGATGGCAAGCAGAATTTCCCTAGTCAGCAAGGTCACCACATAGGTCGGGCATAAGTTCCTGCAGCAACATGGAGCACTGGAGAGGGCTCTTGGAGTGGCTGTAGGCTGTGTGCAGCACCGTGGCAGGCAGGAGGAAGTTCTTTCAGCCATGTGTATGGCCACGCAGGATGGGCAGAGGCTCCCCCAGCCATATGTAGTTCCATAGAAGGTGGGCAGTGGATCTCCTAGCTGAATGAAGCATCACATAGGGCTGCTGGGAGCTTCCCCGGACATTATAAGGGGAGATCCCCCAGCCATTTGGGCTGTAGAAGGAGGCGGACAGAATTTTCCCAACTGCATGTAAGGCAGAGGGCGGGTAGGAGTTCCTTCAGCAACTTTAAAGGCCTTGGAGTGTAGGTGGGAGTTCCCCCAGCCATTTAAAGGAAAAATCCCCCAGTCTTTTGGGGTGCAGCAGAAGGTGGGCGGATTTCCACAGCTGTGTGTAAGACTGCAAGGGTGAGCAGGCAGGAACTTCCCCAACTGGGTGCAGGGCAGGCTGAATTGCCCAAGGCAGAAAGGGCCTGGAGGCCGGCAGTTGAATGTGAAAGGAAAGAGAGGGGGGGGAAACCCAGAGGGGGGAAAAAAGCTTTGCCTGCTAAGACTGTGGAGGTAAAGAGAGAAGAGAGAGAGAAAGAAAGTAAAGAGCTAGCTGAGTTCCAATCACCTGACTGTGGGGCTAGAGAGATTTCAACCTGGCCCAAAGGTGGCAGTAAGCTGGGGTTGTTGAAATAAAGCCCTCACTGCAGCCAAAGAAGCCCGACAATGGCCAAGACTGTGGTGGGGCTAAAGCTAAGCCCAGCCGGCCTCTCCAGTGGTAAGCCAAAGGCCCACAGCCAGCTCTTGAAAACCTAGTGGATCGTGTCTACTTATCTTTATGATGTTTCTCAGAAGAGTGACCCAGAAGAGTGAAGTTTCCCTCTCAGTGCCTCTCCTGTACTGGTTTCTGTGGAGTCCTTCTGCTGGGACTCCCCCATAAAAGCAGTTTCACTCAAAGCTCATTTTTGTAATGACTGATTTAAGAGAGCAGTGCCTGGCTGTGAATTCAGGTTTACTGCGTGCTAAAAATGCTACAGAAACTGCCGTGATGTTGTGATGGTGAACACACCTAACAAGGACAGTGCTATGGGAAAACTCAAGTGTATGAGTGGTTTTCTCATTTCAAAAAAAGGTGAAATGTTGATTAATGAAAAGTCTCGATTAGGAAGTCTGTCAACTTCCTGAACAGACGAAAATGTTGATTTGTAGTGCATTTGGAGTTAATTCCACCAGGTCAGACTGTTAATCAGCTTTCTATTTAGGGGTTCTGAAAAGAGTGCATGACAGATCAGCTTAAAAAAATGTTTCCAAGAATGGAACTGCAGATTTGACAAATGTTTTAAGTGTAATAGATGGTACCATGAAGGTGATAATGTTGTTTTGTTAAAAAGATTTAAATACATAACTTTGAGAATGAAAATACAGGTTTGGGGAGTACCCCTTCATAAAATGCTCATTGGATTTTCAAGGCTAAAGATCTGTATGGAAGCAGATTGCCACATCTTTATTCTATAACATATGTGATGGGCTCAAAACTCCTACATTTCTATAATCAACTTTGTTTTTAACCAATGCACCACCAGGGTTCCTCAATGGAACATTACTCAGCCCTAAAAACTGATGTCCTCAAACAAGTCACAATGCAAACAAACCTTGAATACATCATGCTGAGTGAAATAAGCCAATCACTACAGGACAAAGATTGTATGACCTCAATAAAATTAGATCATAAAATAAATAAATATAAATAGATAAGAGTTTGATAGTGGCTATCAGGAGCTGAGGAGAGGGGAAGAGCAATTTCTGTGTGAGAAATATTGACTTTTTGTTTATGGACATTGGAAATTTTGCAAAGAACTACACACATGACAGGTTGAATTGATCCCCCTGAATTGTCTGTGTGAAAAAGATTGGATTAGTAAATGTAATAAGATTCTGTGCAACAATAAAAATCAAATGAAAAGGAACCTAAGATTCTAAGGAGTTCAAAAACTTGCTTCAAAAACATACCTTGTAATTTTTGTTTCAAGACTGGTATTAACGTATCTGGTAGTTACATAATCATTTGTCAATTTAAGAGGATTACGAGTGAAGGGATGAAGGCCAGCCTGTCCATCAGATCATAGTCAATGAGGCCTCTGTGTGGGACTGGCCTTCTGAGAGTTTTGGGAACTCTGGTATCCTCCTTGGAGGTGGGATGCAATCTCTCTCTCTGCTTACTCCCTGGGAGACATTGCAGCTGCCAACACACATGGAACTATGCTAGCGCCCAGAGCTGAAGGAGCCACATGGAGACTCCTGTCAGTGCTGAGATGCTTACTATGCTACTGGATTCACAAGACTTCCCACCCGCTGGCTTGTGATCTTCCAGCATTCGGCATCATTGCACGTCTTTCATGAGTCTGAAGAGGATTTTAGAAATTGGTATTGGACAGATGAGCTAATATTGGATTTTTGGACTTGATCTGGACTGGGCTGGGTTGCTTTCTTCATGTACCGTTACTCTTTATATAAAGCTCTTTCTTATACACATATGAGTCTCCATGGATTTGTTTCTCTAGTCTACCTGGACTAACACACTTACAGATATGTTTCTAATTTACCTATGTAAGACTAGTTTTTGAATGATTAACTTTCCCTATTTGTTGCTGTTGTCTTTCCTTACAATAAACGGTGATGGATGAGACTGTAAATAGTGGTTTCATGGAGAAAATGAGAGGATGCTTAAAGGGCTATTTTTATTTCAACTTTGGTTGTACCATCAGAAACCATATCTGTGTATAGTGATACCTTTCTTAAGATATATGCTTTTATACACTCCCCTTGAAATGCCCTACAAAGAGTCAGGGATCCTTTAATGAAATGGAGATCCACCTTGTTCCTTTGCAGCTGCCTTTCCATTTGGTGTTCAGTCAACTGTGTATTCAATATAAATACTGCTTCAGGATTTCCAGAGCAGATAAGAAGCCTGCTGATGTGAGAATCCAGCACAGAGCGAATCTGTACTTAGGTAGCCCAGTGAAATTTAGCTGGGTGAATAATTACCATGATACTCATAATTAATAATTATCTCGTGCCAGTGGAGAATTGTACTAATTGGTAATCTCTTCTCTTAAAAGTCCTAATATTTTATTTCTGCTTATTGCTAACTATCAAGTGGAATGCTAATGGAAAAGTGGATGACTGGTATTGTAATAATTATAACTGTAATCACATTCAGCAGCTAACCTCTAATTAAAATAAATCAGATGATGTAGCGAATTGGCTACATACAGTTGTGTTTCCAATAATGTATCTTATTGGGAAAATTATTTTCTCCCTCTGACTGCCTTTGAAGATCAGATTAAAAATTATATGGCTGTGTTGTATTTCTGAGGAGATGTTTTCTGTGGCAATAGGTAGGTTAATTGCATATTCATCAGGTGATGGAGTTTCAGGATAAACAGAAGTTAGCATCTAATAAGTATCACTGTTTCTAATGGAATTATAATATTGTTACCTTGCAATTATATGCAGGTCATTCTTGAATGTTCAGCTAGTAATGATCACGTGTACACAAACTTGAAATTTCTTGACTAAACCCAATAAGGCAATCAACTAAAACTATCCATGAGATTTTGTTTTCTGAACTTTAGGTGTGTGATTAGAGGGTGACCATCTTTTTTTATGTTTCTGAACATTTTCCTAAACGATATCTAAAATAGCACATAACACCACACACACCTACTGCCATTGCACTCATTCTGAATCTTAGTAACCCAGGCTATGAACTTTTACAACAGCAGGGAGCCTCATCTTTCTCTCAGACAGCATGTTGGTGGATTTGAACTTCTGGGTTTGTGGTCAGTTGTCCATTGCTCACCTGAGAGTGTCACCAAGTGTGGCAGTTACATAATCTGTCAATTTGTGAAGGGGTAGAGTTCAGCCTGTCAATCAGGTCATACCTTGATGACCTCATTTGGAGGTACTATGGAGCTCACTGGAGTCCAGACATACACTCTCTGCTTAATCTTCCTGCTGACAAGACACATAGAGCTTCGCTAGAGCCCTGGAGCTGGAGGAGTCACATGGAGACCCCTGCCAGCGGTGAGATGCTTCCACTGCCACTGAATCCACAAAACTTTCCACCCATTGGCTTGTGATCTTCCTGTATTCAGCATCATTGCGTGTCTTGCGTGAGTCTGAAGCGGAATTTATAGATAGGTATGGAACATATGGGTTAATATCAGACTTATGGACTTGATCTAGACTGGGCTGGGATGTTTTCTTAATATATGATTACTCTTTATATAAAGTTATTTCTTATACACATATATGTATCTATGAATTTGTTTCTCTAGTCAACCCAAACTAACACACCAGGGTTTCTCCTTACAATTAGCATATGTGTACCTTTATCTGATATGCATATGAGTGTGTACATATGTACACACCTACATATGTACACACATATTTTTGTGTGTGTTTATGCATATAAGGGCTTCAAAAAGTTCATGAAAACAGAACTTGAAAGCTAATGGAATTATTATATGCACTTCTTAAAAGACACTTCATGTATGTGTGTGTCCCAAATACCAGTCAGTCTGAGCTAACTTTAATAACTGACCACTAAAATAAAGGGAACAAAAATGGCAATGTGTGTGTGTGTGTGTGTTCTATGAGGGTGGAAAAGGAGGTAGGACAATTTTCTGAAATGACAAATTTGAGTAAAAATTAAATTCAATATTTTTAGAAACAACTTTTGCTACATTTTCAATCTTGTATCTCCCTGCTATCTGCCTAATAGCTACTCTACACGACAGAGTAGAGCTGGCCTATAGGGTTTTAATGGCTATAAATCTTTACAGAGCAGATAGTCTCCTCTTTTTCCCATAGAGCAGCTGGTGGATTTGAATCACTGAGCTTGCAAGCAGC
>NW_022103897.1:3062733-3093624 GCF_000313985.2 Echinops telfairi | reverse complement strand
GGCCCACCGGGTGTTTTTGCCCCATTTGTTTTTTTACTTCAAAATAAGATATGTGCAGTGTGCATAGGAATTTGTTCATAGTTTTTTTAAAAAACTATAGTCTGGCCCTCCAATGGATCTGAGGGACAGTGAACTGGCCCCCTGTTTAAAAAGTTTGAGGACCTCTGAATTCTATAGTATCTACATAACTCTGTTATGATAACAGAAGCATCTATTGACAATATAAAAAGAGATGGTCCTCGTTGTGTTGATAAATCTTTATTTATGAGAACCAATGAGCTGGACCCACAGGTCATAGTTTATCTGATCCATTAAAAAACATTCATGTGCACTTATTAGTGCTGTTCTAAGTGTAAGAGATGGAGAAATGAATAAGAGAAATAAGATTTATTTTCTCTTTAAGCTTCCAAGCTAGTAAGTGAATTTTTACTATACATGTTGTATCATGCTAGTGGTCTCTAACAGGAAATGAGCTCTTTTTCTTGCTGTCAAGAATTTTAAATTCTGTGAAGGAGTTAGATTACAAGCTTTCATGATAATTATTTTGAAGTAAATAGCAAGCTGGTCATAAAAGTGTCTAAAAAGTGCTAGGAAAATTCCAGTAAGAGATAGGAACTTTTAAAATGGTGGCAGTTGAAGATTTATATATTTTTATATATTTATTTCAAAGGCAATGATTTGTGGGAAAGGAGGGCATAGTCAAGACCCATTCCAGTGTGCAGAGAGCGCAGTGTTTTAGAAAGCAAACCCCAATGACAAGGAGTCTGTGTGGCATGAATGGCTAGTGCTGGCTTAGCCTCAGCTGAGTCCATTCTTATAAATAATTGATACCTGCACCACCCCTAGCAAACCCATACCTTGCTGCTTGCTATTATCAACCCAAAGCCACTTAGCAAAACTGGCCACTCACTGTTTTAATAATTCCATACGTGCAATTGCCCCAACTCAAACTTCTGTAGAAAGATTTAACCCAAAGATCCTGCTTTTAAGCCATCAATATTATATAAACTCTTCCAATTAGGTTGTGTTCTCTCTTTTTTTGCACCACCTAATACTTCAGTAATAATAATTCATCCCCTCACTGCCGCCCACCCCTAACAAAAGCCATCTGACCCCCTTTTTCCTGTGTGCAGCCCCCTTGTGGCCCTGCAGGGTGTAGACCTTCACCGTCAATTGTGAATATCCGCCTCAGCATACTCCCACAGTCAGTTGTCAGTGTGCTCATCCTGCCAGCAAAGAAGCTATGAAAAGAATAATTTCAACACTGGCTGGAAAAGAATGTTAGACTGGATTGTGGAGGTCCTCAATAGCCATATTAAAGATTTTGGACTTTATCAGTGGTGATTAGTGTAGAAGAAAATGGCGGGTCACCAATTATTTGAAAGTATTAAATGGAATGAGGATGAGAAGCTTGAGTGCGAGAATAATAGTGATAAGTAGATGGGGGTCTAGTTACGAAGGACTATGGGCAAAGAATTAAATTCAGAGCATAATACAAAAGCCCTACAGGAATCTATTGGAGCCTGATCCGACACCACTCAGGGTTGTGGAGAAGAGATCATTTCTAGGAGCTTCTTCTAGGAGAGGGTAAGACTATCTTGGGCTAAAGTAACTCATGTTAATCTGATCATCATCTAGCACATGTTCATACTGAACCTCAGTTGCTTTATCACACTTACTGTTAGAATTCCATGAAACAAAAGGAGCACAGTAGAAGTGGTGGCAAAGAGCCCATATAGACAGGGACAAAAGTTAACACACCTTAGTTCCTGTCTGATTGGGAGCAGAAATGAGGGGAACAAAAGCTAGGATGTAGCATCCACTCTTCATTTGTTTCCTTTCTTCCCAATGGTGCTGACGTGGGTCTTCATCCCCTGTTCCTTTCCAAAGACCCCAAACAGAGACCCTGCTGGTTGCTCTTGCCTGATGAAGGTGAGGTCACATAACCTGGGCCACGGGACCCCAAGTCTAGCTTCAGAGAGGCCATTGGCATCTAAACCTACGGAGACTATGATCTTTAAACTTCCAGGAGCTTTGAAAGGCTCCTGAGTTTTGAGAATATGAGAAAGATACTTGAAAATCACTGATAAAAAGCAATTATATCAAAACTATGCAATATTGTTTAAGAGAGAGAGGTAATGTTTCACTTAAATGAAGTTGAACTCAGGTGTTGTTTTTTGATGGTATCTATTCACATCATCACATTATTTTTATCACTTTTCTCAGTCTTATGGTAGCCAAAAAGCCCCAACTATTGCATCAACAATGAAAAATTGGCCAAAATTCACATAAAGTATGGTAGCCAAAAAGCCCCAAATATTGCATCAACATGAAAAATTGGCCAAAATTCATATAAAGCATAT
Organism: Echinops telfairi; assembly: GCF_000313985.2. Taxonomy (NCBI): domain Eukaryota; kingdom Metazoa; phylum Chordata; class Mammalia; order Afrosoricida; family Tenrecidae; genus Echinops; species Echinops telfairi. The sequence continues at coordinate 3,091,261 of NW_022103897.1, read as the reverse complement.
TTTACAACTTTATGGCAAAACTTCTTGATATAACAATGAAAATATATTTCCTAAAGTGAAAATTGGAAAGTCTTACCTAAGTTTTAATTTTTTACAGAGCACACAAACTCACTGCCATTGACTCAATGGCGCAGGGTAGAACTGCCCCTGTGAGTTTCTGAGAATGTAACTCTGCATGGGAGTAGAAAGACCCATCATTCTCCCAAGGGGCAGCTGGCACTTTGGAACTACTGGACTTGCAGTTAGCAACCCAACACATAACAGTATTATAAAGTGGAATAACATAGAATAGCTCAAATATCTCAAAAACATTATATTAAATGAAAAAGTAAATATCAAATTACAGAGTGGTTTATTTTATGTGACACCATTTTATATAAATTTCCAAACAATAACATTGGTCTATGATTGTGAAATCATATGTATATATAAATTATTTTAAATTTATTGAAGTAATTGTCTTTGTAGTGAGAGAATAGAACAAGATTGATGACAATTTCAATTTCCTTTGTAACATTTTACAACTGTTTATTCTAAAAATATCTGATGGAAATGTTAAAAATTGGCAGGTCTGTGTGGGATTATTCTTTGATCACAGTCAGATATGTTGGAGGCAAGAAACACTTTCCAATCATCTTAAAAATACTTATATGTTAAGGGTGCACAGAATTATTTTAAGCTGTGTATGTAATGTGTTCTGTACATTTGTAGTAACTCAATTTATGTGATTACATTTACATTATGTAAATGAAGAAAAGTTTGAAGTTGTCAAGGATTTTGTCTTTCTTGAATCCACAATCAATTCCATGCAAGCAGCAATCAAGAGATTAAATGATGCATTTTATTGGGTAAATCTGATGTACAAGACCTCTTTAGAGTATTGAAAATCAAGAATGTTACTTTAAGGACTAAGATACACCTCACCAAAGCCATGGTATTATTCATTACCTCATATGCAAGTGAAAATGGGACATTGAATAAGATAGACTGAAGAATAGGTGCATTTGATTTATGGTTCGGGAGAAGAATATTGAAAGTAACAAGGACTACTGCAAGGGCAAATTGATCATCTTGGAAGAAGTGCAGCCAGAGTGCTCTTTAGAGGCCAGGATGGCCAGAGTCTGAGGTGAGAACCAGTCCCTGGAGAAGGACACCATGCTTGGTAAAGTGGAGGGACAGCAAAAAAGAGGAAGATCCTCAATGAGATGGATTGACACCAGGCCTGCAACAATAGGCTCAGGCATCTGAACGATTGTGAGGGTGATATAGGACCATTGTGGTGTTTGGTCTGTTGTGCACAGGGTAGCTATGGGTCTGAACCAACCCCCTGGCACCAAAGAGCAAGAGCAGCAACATGAGTTGGAACTATCTCAAAGGCACCGACTACAACAATCTAGTCCTATATGTACCTCTTATCATTCCAACATTACTTACTGGGTGACTCTTCAGGACTATTTCATTGCTCTTTTGAAAAGATTCTGTTCATCGTGATCAATTAGCTCTATCAGTTTAAACTTCCTGACACCCAAAGTCAGTGCAGGAGTGTGGGGCCAACCATGCCCACAGGAACTACAGACACACCTTCTCATCTGTAGAGTTGAAGGAAGTTCAATAAGGCCAAGAGGATTGTGGGAATAATGAACATGTCCAATCTGAATGTCTGATCTGAATGCCAACGGAAAGGCAAATGTCTTCACCAAATAATACAATGCGGGAAAAGAAAACACTGTTGGGAGGTCTGACTGCACCAGGTCTGCTTCCCACTTTGCCTGATCTCTTGTTGAGGCTGCTCTTTGTTTTCTCTCTGGAGATCCTGCAGGAATCACCTGCCAAACATGCCTTACACCTCCATGCCATCTAATTATAGCCTGTAACACTCCGGAGTGCTGACAGTGCCGAGCTATTGACTCTTGACACTCTCTAAAGCTCTTAATTATCTTTTCACATAAGCCCCTTTCAGACCTGTCAACTTCTTTGTATTGTTTATGGAGTGAAAAAAAAGTAGCTTTTTAAGATTTCAAGACTATGTAACCAGAGGCAAACTTGAAGCTACACTTGTGGGTGCTCTTGGATGTCTGCTCACTCGTACACACACAAGTATAAAGAGTTTCAAATCATGTATGGCAATTCGGATGCCAATTTACAATGGGATAAGTAAAAGTAATCAAGCAAAATAGAATTAGCTCATACTTTGATTAACTTGTCCCTGGAATTCATAGTTAACCTTTCCTTCCCTTGGACTTCAAATATTCAGATGCGTTAGAAACAGATATAGGTGAACATCACACACATACACACATGCATGACTGAACTTTGAATAAATAATAATTAGAAAATATTTTTTAAACTTCATCCAAAACCTTAACAGGTTTTTAAAATGAAATTTAGTAATTTCAAAGAAACACCCATGCTTAGAGAATGGGTATTGCTGCTAGTCATGATTATTTTATTATATATATATATTAAAAGGCAGTTGTAAGAAATCAAGTGATTTGTCTAAAGTTCTCCAGTAAGCAAGCGTGCCTTTTCTATTAAGAAGAGTTGGTTTTAAAGTTAGCATGTATAAAAACATTCTAATAATAAAAATTGTCATTTAAAAGCTCTCTTCTATCATTCATAAAATATAATATACAGATGTACCATGTCCCACTTAGTCCAGTACAGGCTGTTGTTCTTTGCTTTCCTCCGGCATTAGAACTGTCTGCTGCCTCCTTGGTACAGAGCAAGGTGATGAGGTTAGTTGGCATGTAGGCCCCGTGTTGTGTAAAAAGAATATATGAAGCACATTCCCAATATTATGATGTTCATGCCATGAGAAGTAAAGAAAAATGAGATCATGCGGTGAAGAAAGTTGATGGTGGCAAGCTGTCAAATTACACAGAATCTGGGGTCCCACATGCTGGAAGATAAACAAGGGGCCATCTAACTCAGAAAAAAACAAAGCCCACATGGAAGAAGCACACCTGTCTGTAAGATGACAAGGAGGCGAAGGGGTCAGGTATCAGGCATCAAAGACAAAAAAAAAAAAAAATCATAACATTGTGAATGAAAGGGAGTGCAGAGTGGGGACCCAGGGCCCATCCAGGGGAAATTGGACATCCCCTTGCAGAAGGGCTGCAGGGAGGAGAGGAGCAAATCAGAGTGCAGTGTAGTAACAATGAAATATGCAATTTTTCTCTGATTCTTAAATACTTCCTCCACCCCACTACCATAATCCCAATTCTACCTTACATATCCAGCTGGACTGGAGGATGTACACTGGCACAGATAGGAACTGGAAATACAGTGAACACAGGACAGATGAACCCCCCAGGACCAGTGGAGAGAGTGGTGATAGTGGGAGGGTGGAGGGAAGGTGAGGGAGAAAGGGGAAGAGATGACAAGATTTACATATGGCCTCTTCCATGGGGGATGGACAGCGGAGAAGTGGGTGAGGGAGACATTGGATGGGGTAAGATATGATAAAATAATAATAATTTATAAATTATCAAGGGGAAGGAGAAGGGGGGAGCGGGAAGGGAGGGGGGAAATGAGGAGCTGACACCAAGTGCTCAAGTGGAAAGCGAGTGTTGTGAGAATGATGAAGTCCACATATGTACTAATATGCTGGACACAAACGATGTATGTACGGATTGTGATGAGTTGTATGAGCCCCTAATAAATAAAACAAAGAAAAGAAAAATGAGATCAACTGAGAGCAGGAAATTTTCATCCCCTAACGTATATTGCGTATTCTCATCCCATGGGGGTATATGGTCACTTTCTGGTAGCATTTAAATGAGAGTGTTCACCTCCCTCGTTTTCTCATTTGTCTGGTATGTGTTTGTCATCCAATAAGTTAAGGTACATATCATTTACCTATACCTGCCAGACGTTTGATCCTAATTTCAGTCCTTCCCACACATGCTGTTTGTTTTATTTAGCTCTACCTTTGCTGAGCTTGGGAAACAAATGGAATCGAGTCCCACCATGAAATAACACAGCCTTCCAGCATCTTCTCCTTTGAAAGGTAAAAAGTAAACAGTGGGTTAAACATTAGGCTGATAACTGAAGGCCAACAGTTCAAATCCACCAGCTGCTCTACAGGAGAAAGCTGAGACTGTCCGCGTCCATTACGATTTCCGGTCTCAGAAAACCTAAGGAGCAGTTCTACTCTGCTCTGTAGGGTTCATATGAGTCATTGTCAAATCGACGACAGTGCACTTTTTCACTGCTGGTGATGTTTGCTTGGTTAATGGTCTCCAGCAATGATCATATAAAATACTTCAAGCCTGGAAGTAAAACTGGAAAAAGAAGAGTAACAAGAGACTAGGGACCAGGAAATGTGGAGGAAAACTATCAATTATGGTAGAGACAGCTTTTTACGTATAGTGACGAGAGGATGTGACCAGCTAGCAAGAGCCTCTCTTGTTAGCCTTGATTGGATAACCCAATCAGTGTACACTGAAAGGAGGCAACACAGTGCACAGAGAACAAGCCGCACATATATCAGTTAGAACAGAGGTCATAAATTCACTATGTGCTGCTACACAAATTATCTAAATCCCAGAGCCTCCATTTTCTAATCTGTAGATTTGTATTGATGGTGCTTAGTTCGTGAAATTGCTGCAAATATTAAATGCATCAATATGCTTAAAAGAAAACCCTCAAAACCCACTACCATTAAGCCAATTCCACCTAATAGTCACCTTAGAACAAAGTAAAGTTGCCCCAATGTGTTTCCAGGACTGCAAACCTTTAGGGGAATAGAAACCTCCTCTTGCCCTCATGGAGAGGCTGGTAGCTGCAAACTGCTGACCCTTTCGAGCTTTGAAGACAGGCTACAACAGGGTAAGTTATTAAATGACTTCACCAAAATGGTATGAGGATACAGTGGGCACAGTTCAGAGTAAAGTGACCAAACCATCAAATGCATTCACTTTTAAGGATTATTATTGAAATTAATATTAATTGAGAATGCAGAAAATCATATGGATAATCAAATGGCTCCTGGCCTTCTTTTTATAATGGAGGTTTTGTTGCTTAGGTGTGAAAGGTATTGTCTCTCAAAAGAAGAGCAATCATGTTTCAAGAAATAGAATCACATTGAGTTGCCAAGTCTCTGGTTTGAAATTTAGTTATAGAATCAATTTCCCTAATTCATTTCTTGTTTGTTTCAACCTCATTTCTGAGAGTAAAAGGCCTTGTAGGTTTAGTTCCTCAAAATTCTTATCTACAGGCAAGTGAGTGATCGCCTCGTATAAAAGAAAAAGCGGACCAATAGCCTGGTAACTTGCGAGTGCCCAGGCGCGATCAGATGCTGACCACCCATGTGCGTGTTTCTCAGTCTGGCCTTTGTACATCTCCGTAGGTTTCTCCTTTCTCCCAGCAGAGGTAATGCTGAGTGGACTTCAAAGAAGAAAGCCCTTCTGTACCTCTGCTTAGAAAATTCACTACTTGGTGCAGTTTTATATTCAGGATTAGAAGAGAAGAGGAGGGCTCCGGGCGGGGAGTTAGCAGTAGGGAGGTAAGGCAGAGAGGCAGCAAAGCTCCAAGTAACAAAGGGCTGAGCAGAGATGGGGAGACCCAACTACGGTTTGCACTTGCCACTCAGACATCAGCTCAACCAGACCTCACTGGGTTCGCAATGAGGCACTACCAGCAGGGTTGCAACACACTCATCAGTTGCACCTTCAACAAATTGCTCCCATATTTCAACAGGCACTTTGGCCATAGGAAGATTTGGACATCAGGAGGTTTAATGAGAACGTTCACAATATTCAGAATCTGTGAAGAGGTCAAATGTGTTTTACACACACACACACACACACACACATTCAACCTATAGGCAAATGGCAAACATTTACACTTCCTCACAAACAAGATCTATCCACATATTCTTGAAAGTTGATGTTTCATAATTTAGAATACATTTTCTAATAGAAGAGAGGTCATTGATGTGTTGGTTTCTAAGGGTTGTCATAGCAAAATACCAGTACCTGGGTGGTTTTAAATGTAGAAGATTATTGTGTCACAATTCTGGAGGCTTGCATTCAGGTCATCAGCAAGCTCACATTCTCTCGGAAGCTTGGAGGAGGTCCTGGTCTCTCCCAGTTTCTGGTCCACACAGGCATCTCCCCCTCTCTCTGGGTCTCTGCATCTCTTCTCGCTTATGAGGATACTGCAATAATTGGAGTAGGCCCCATACCACTCCTCTGTGATCTCCTGTACCTTAACTGAAGAAACATTCACTTGTTGCACAAGGGTTAAAGTACTCAACTACTAACAAAAAGATGAGCAGTTCAAACCCACCAACGGAGAGAAAGATGTGGCAGTCCACTTCTCTAAAGATTTATAGTCTTGGAAACCCGATGGGGGCAGATGTGCTCTCACTTAAAGGATCACTAGTAGCGCAAATCAACTCAGTGGCATTCAACAACAATTTAACCAATAGCATATGCTGCAAGACTTATTTTTTTCCAAAGAAATTCATATTCACAGGTACTAGGGCTTATATTTTAAAGGGATATAATATAATTCATAACAATTGCTACTCATTAATTTTTGATCCTGGTCTTTGAATGTTTATGTAACCCACAATCTAGCTAAGATATTATTTCTAATGTGCATGATATAGAGGTTCCGCAGCCCGGGTGGCGCAGTGGTTAGGAGTTGAGCTACTAACCTTAACTGCAAGGTCAGCAGCTCCCAATCACCCTGCTCTGCTGGAGGAGAACGAGGCTTTCTGCTCTCGGGCAGAGATCATCTCAGAAACCCACAGGGCCAGGCCTACCCTGTCCTTCGGCGCTGCTGTGAGTCAGAGTGGACTCGGGAGCAACGCGTTTGTGTTTTTTATTTTTGTTTTTATAAAGACTAACTAGAGAAAGGATATAAGGTTAGAATTCGCTTAATTTCAATTCTTCTTAGAGTTTACTATAAGTAAATTTACCTCAGTAAAGCTGTTCAAATAAAAAGGCCAAGAAAAGTCAGGAAAGTTCAATTTTTCCTCTTCCTGCTCAAGTCTCAGATGTCAAGTGCAGAGGAAAGGGGAGCGTGAACTCCACTCTGTCTTATCGTGCTGGGGCTGTAAACATCACTGAAGGCTTTATGAGCCTATCTTAAATCAACATAGCGTCAGTTGTCATCTTCATCTAAAAAGATGCTCTAATCTATAAGCAATATATTTATCAATGAATCAATTTTGCTCACAGTTGGGAACTGACGGTATCCATTTAGCAACAGTTAGACCTCTAATTATAAAGCAATCTGAAGTCAGAGATGCAGAACACTCAAACCAAACCTACTGCCATCGAGTTCATGCTGAATTAGAGCAACCCTGTAGGACGGGATAGAATTGCCCCTTGTGAGTTTCTGAGACTGGAACTGTTTTTACCAGAGTTAAAAGCTGTGTCTCTCTCTCCCCCAGAGCAGCTGGTGGTTTTGAATGCTGACCTTGCATTTAGCAGTTCAAAGAGTAACCACTATGCCAATGGTTCTCAACCTGTGGGTTGCAACCCCTTTGGGGGTCGAACGACCCTTTCACAGGGGTCACCTAAGACCACCAGAAAACACATGAATATTTCACAGTATGTAACTAAATATTGTTTTGTAATTAATCACTATGCTTAATGTTTAATTATGTTCAATTTGTAACAATGAAAATACATCCTGAACATAAGTTATTAACATTATGATTCATAATAGTGGCAAAATTACAGTTATGAAGTAGCAACGAAAATACTTTTATGGTTGGGGGTCACCACAACTTGAGGAACTGCATTAAAGGGTCGCGGCATGAGGAAGGTTGAGAACCCCCGCTCCGCCTTCATGACTCCTCAGAGATGCAGTGGGCGGGGCGGGGTGGGGCGAGGCATCGCATTTAAGCCCATCTCTCGAGTTCTTACAACCACCTTTTGATTTTTTTAAAATTTTACTTGGAGAATTATGAAAGTCAAAACTCAGTTCAATATTTGATTTAGTGGGCAACCTGGTTGTATAGTGGGTTACACCTCGGCTGCTCCCTGCAAGGTCAGCAGTCCGAAACCACCAGCGGGTCCTTGGTGGACAGAGCAGGAATGAGGTGACAGTTGGGGAGGCGGTGGAGCAGTTCTGTCCTATCCTGTAGGGTCGCTGGGAGTCACAAGTGACTCAAAGCAATAGTCTTGGGGGAAGGGGGGTTGGTTTTATTTTCTTTATTTAAGGAGCCCTGCTGGCATTGTCGAGTGAGCACTGGACTGCTACAGGAAAGGTGGGCATTTCAAACTCACCAGCTGCTGCAAGGAAAATAGATTAGGCTTTCTGTTCTCACACAGATTTACAGCCTCAGAAACCCAATTGTGAAATCATTATTATGAGCCAGAATCAACTCAATGGCTGTGGGACACTTGCTTTTGTAAAATCCTTTAGATTAAGTTTTTAAAGATGGGAATGTGTTTATACATTCAGTTGCTATCAGTTCTTTTTTGAGAAAGTTGTTGTTTCATGAAAAGATGATCTTTTCTGGATGCTTATAGACTAGAATAAATATTTCTTCTATCATCCCACTATTAATTATTAATGACATGTGGTAGTTACACAATCTGTTATCAATGTGAGATTTAGGAGTGAAGGGGCTGAGTTTAGCCTGTCAATCAGGTTCAGCTTGATGACCTCATGTGGAGGCATTAAGAAGATAGTGTGCTAGAGTCAAGATACACCCTCACTCCTGGGATACATTACAGCTGACAAGACACATGGAGCTAAGCTAGTGCCCTTAGCTGGAGGAGCCATGTGGAGGCCCCTGACAATGCTGAGTTGCTTACAGCACCACTGGATCCACAAGACTTCCCACCCACTGGCCTGTGATCTTCCTGCATTCAGCATCATTGCATGTCTTTCATGAGTCTGAAGAGGATTTTGTAGATTGGTATCAGACATATTGGCTAATATTGGACTTACGGACTTGATCTGGACTAGGCTGGAATGTTTTCTCAATATTCAACTGCTATTATATATAAAGCTCTTCTTATACACATATGAATGACTATGAATTTGCTTCTCTAGTTTACCTAGACTAACACAGACACATATTAAATACAATTTCCATATGATTTTAGGAATTAAGAGTTTATTTCCTATGCCCATACTATTATGTCGATGCAATCCCAGGAAGAGGCACCCCCCACGCAGAAACCCTACAGCTTTTTCTTAACATTGCACTACTAATGAGATAATAAAAATCCCTAAATTATGAATGTGCTCATATTATTAAATATATATATACTGCATATAGTATGTTTATTGTATACAAGGGGGGGTTTACCAAGAAAAATCAGATTTTTTTTCAAAGCTATGTCTTTAAATTTTTTTATGAAATAACATTATCACCTTCAAAGTGCTCTCCATTACACTTAATACATTTGTCAAATATGTAATTCCATTCTTGGAAACTGTTGTCAAACTCCTCTGTTTGAATGTCTGGCAGCAACTCCCTCGGTTGTTGTTTTTTTCTTCACCTCTTCTACATCGTCAAATTGCTGTCCTTTCACATCCCTCTGAATTCATGGAAACAAAAAGAAGTCGCACAGAGTGAGGTCAGGTGATTAAGGTGCCTGGAGCAAGAAAGGCATGCTGTTTTTTGCCCAAAACTGGAGCACCAAGATGGCTGCATGAGCAGGCTCATTGTCGTGGTAGCAAAACTAGTCCTGTCTGCCACAAATCAGGCTTGTTTGTTGCATCCTGTTATGCAATCTTTTCAGAACCTCAAAATAGAAAGCTTGATTATCAGTCTGAACTGGTGGGAAAAATTCCAAATGCACTATTCCCTCACATCAAAAAACAAACGAGCATTGTCTTAGTCTTTGATTTCTCTTGATGAGCGTTACTGGGGAGAGATGACGATGGCATCTTCCATTGGCTTGGTTGATGTTTGGTTTCATGGTCATTAAAGTAGCAGAATGTCTCATCATTGAGACATTCTTTTTTCAAAGTATTGATTTTGAAAAAAAAAAAATCCGGGTCTTTTCAGAGCTTTTCTTTCAAAGCATGGCATGTTCCCACTCAACGCTCTTTTTCCTGGTCAGCCAGAACTCGAGGCACAAATTTCATAGTGCCCTTTCACATTCCCAAATCTTCTGTTAAAATTTTCTGAACCAAGCTACAAGATAGTCCAGATAACTTCCCCCCTCTCTTCAATCATCCATCATTGCTCTTGGAGCACAAGTGCATGAATTTTGTTGACATTTTCATCCGTTTGGGAAGTTGATGGGCATCCAGAACAAGGTTTGTCATCAATTCACATTTCTCCTTTTTTGAAACAAAAAAACCACTTGAGTTTTTCCTTTAGCACTCTCCTTTTAAGCTGTGTTCAACATCACAACAGTTTCTGCAGCATTTTCCCAAACAGGAAACAAAATTTCACAGCTTCACTCTGTTCTCGTAAATCAACCATCACAAAAAATGAGGTTTGAGTACAACTTCTTTTTTTTAAACATTTAATTAGGGGCTCATACAACTGTTATCGCAATCCATACACACTTCAATTGTGTAAAGCGCATTTGTACATCATTCTCAAAACATTTTCTCTCCACTTAAACCCCTGACATTAGGTCCTCATTTTTCCCCTCCCTCCCCGCTCCCCCCCCCAGTGAAACTTCTTTTATGAAAAAATATACTTTGACCAGAGAGAACCCTCCCAGGTAACAGCCCTGGGTGCACTAACTTAGAGCAAGTTGCTCAATACTCACCTAGAGGGAAAAATGCCTATTACAAATGCCCTGCCCAATGGAGCTTTTTTCCGGTTGTTATTATTTGGGGGGGGGGTACCCCCATAAACTATAAGTTTATTGCACATATTATATACTATATGCGTGTGTGTGTAATTTCAAGTTGTATGAAGGAAATGATTTTCCCTGATGTCTGTTGCAACTAAGAGTTGAGTAGTTATAATAGTTATGGCATTGCCTCCTCCTCAGGTGCATCTAGCCAGAAAAGGCTCCACTTTACAACCAAGGAAAGGGTGATAACCATGCAGAGGTGCTGAATTGATGGCCACGTATCTGTCCCAATTTATCACTTTCCTTTAGTATTAGATGTACGTGTTGTTGCTACAGTCTAGTGAAAGTAAAGTGTAATTTTTAGGTCCTTGGGAAAAAAAATACTCACACATATATTTGACACTAGGTTTTTTATCATTATCCCTTCACAAATTCTACTGCTTTTTATTTTAAATCTTCTGGTGTATAATAACAGTGGTGTTAATAAAGCAAAACTATAATTCATCTTTGTTTCTCCCTTAACTCTGATTTAGTTTTTTTTGTTATCTGTTCCTTGCCTGGTCCATTTCTTTGGCCTCATTATTTTCTCTTTCCTTTTTCTTCACAAGTGCAATCCTCATTAGTAAAAATTTATTTCCTTCATGTACCCAGTCACGTGGTTTACTCAAGCATTTGTCTCTAGTTTTCCACCAACATCAAATTCTATTCCAGTTCTTCTCTATACTTACCTTCTGTTCATCTCACAAATTAAGCAGACTTGAAGTACACTGCTTCTGCTTACATTAGTGAAAATAAATACTGTGAAGTGGAAAGAGGAGCCTTTAGGTTCAGATAGACTTAGACCATAATTCTAGCGCTTTATTAACTAATTAACTGATACAGTCAGATGAAACACAGATCCTCAGCTTTTTCACCTTCAAAATGGCTCCTTGTTTGTCAACGCTGTATAGGCTTTTAGTTTTTCATTCAAAAAAGTTAACAGTCACCTGAAAAGGAAGTGAACAAAGCAATGTTGCTCTTCTCACAGAGTGCATTCTCGTGGGACAATCGGGAAATGAATAAATCAACAAATATGCTTATAGAGTCAATTAATAATACTATGAAGTAAAGTAAAATTAAACTGATAGAAGTAGAGGTTGATGAGTGTCGCTATTTTAAAGTGGTTGGGGAGGGACCCTCCTAGTGGGTGGTGCCTGACCAGAAGCCTAAGTGAAATGAAGGAATGAGTTCAGGCAGAGAACCCAACTGGTGCAAAGATCTTGAGATGACAATGGGCATGGGTTACATGAAGACGTTCAAGGAGTCCAGTAGGACTGGAAGGTGGTGAATAGAAAGAGCTGGAAGGAGAAAAGATAGACAGAATGTATGGTATGTAGGGCTTTGTAGGTGAGGTAGTTAGTTTATTGTGCCAACCTGGCCAATAAACACATGGGGTTAATTAAAGGGTGGAGGGATAAATGGCTCAGTGAGCCTCGCTTTTCTAGTTCTTGGGTCTCTTGCTTTGTGATGGTGGGACTAGGGTGCAGCTGCCTTAGCGAGTTCCCTGCTTCAGCTGGCAGGGCTCACTTCCTGCAAGACATCCCCAAGGAGAAGCCACATGGACCTACCCGGATGCAGCCCTGGGTGCTGGAGCACCCGTGTGGAGACCCCTGCCAGCACTGAGGTGCTTACACGTTCACTGATTTGGCTTTCCTCCTGCAGTCAGCATCATTGCCTGTGTTTTGTGAGATGGAGGAGGATTTCATGGATTGGTGTCTAACATATGGGTTAATGTTGGACTTGTGGGCTTGGGCTTGGGTTGGGATGTTTTCTTGATGTGCACTTAGCCTTTATGTAAAACTCTCTTATACATATGAGTTTTTATGGATTTGTTTCTCTAATGTACCCAGACTAACACAGAAGGTTAGCATTTGGAATTTTGCTAAAAGATTATAGGAAGCCATGTAAGCATTTTGAGTAGTCAGTGACCAGGTCTGAATTACAGAAGACAGTAGGCCAAATGGAATGTCTGGGTGATACAAATGGTTAATATGCACTCAGCCGTTATCTGAAAGGTTGGAAGTTTGTGTCCACCCAAAGAATCTTGGAAGAAAAGCCTGGTGATCTACTTCCAAAATTTTCAGTCATTGAAAACCCCACTGAACACAGTTTCACTTTGGCACACACTGGGTTGCCATGAGCCAGGTTCAACTTGTTTTTGTTGTTGTTGTTTGGCTATGGAAAATAGACTGCAGAGAGAAAAGTATGAAAATAGGATTAAGTGAGCCCCCCCTTCCAGTGAGCAAAATAAAAATTATTCTTCATAACAGAAAGTAGAATTGGAAACTGAGGAAGGTATCTTGGCAGGATCTTTCCATTGACCAACGTGGTTACCACATTTCAGAGTAGAGTGTTTGTCTTCCTTGCTGCTGGTTTCTGTGTTCCTTCTGAGCTCTCTGACCGCCTCTATCCCATCTGCCATCTCATCAGCTCCTTCCCACATCGGCTCTTGCTTCTTTTCTAGATACCGTCATTCCAGCTAGAGGGGCCTGATTTGATCCAGAGCAAATGGAGGGGCATAGACACTGCGGTGAAACATAAGAGGCTCCCAAACTGCTCTCTGCCACTTGAAAGCTGTGTGATCTTCGCAAGTCACTCACCCTCTTTGAATGGCAGTTTCCTCAACTGTGAAGCAGTTGATGACAGCAGCCTTTCATCGTAGATGTGAGATTTAGAGATGATGAGTATTGTACCTGGTGCAGCACTTGAAACACATGTTTCTAGGTGCCAGATCATTGGAGTTATGGCAGATTGTCTCTTATAATGACCATAACTTATTTCATACATTTTCTCTAGGTTTGGGCTTAGTGAAATACATAGGAAGTGTAAATGCTTATCTACTTGATAGCTATTTGTAAATGCTTATCTACTTATCTTAAAAGGGTTTATCAGGGAAAAGTTACAGACCAAGTGTATGCCCTTGCACAAACATGTTAAGACACTGAGATTATATTTCTCAAAGAGTGAGGACTAACTACATTACAATTACTTGATGTGAGAGAGATATTAAAATTCAGATTCCCATGTCTTGCCCCAGATTTATTGATTCAGAATATCTTGCAAGTTGTAGAGAGCTTGATATCTGGTGAACGGCTGCTAAAGTGAAGGTCATTCACTGAGAATGAGTAATGATTTTAATTTAAAAGGCTCCCAGGGCACAGTATCATTCTATGACCACATATATGATCTATTTGTTTAAAACAAAATGTTATGAGGGCATAACGTGTGTGGGAGCTGGTAGCGCTACAAATCTTTAATCAGTTTTGCGATATTTGTTTATGAAATTCTTGGTTGAAATGCAATCATGGAGTTTTCAGAGGTATTTCTAACTCATTGGTTGGAAGCACGAGAATAAATTCCTGTGCCCACCACCAAGCCAATGGATCCGTTTATCCGTCTCCATTTGTTCACGGGCCTCTAATGAAATCAATCTTCTGATCTATGTAACTTCAGAAATCACAGAATATGTTCTTCATTAGAAAGACTAGGTACCAAGGACAACCCTGAACCACTGAATCTCTCTTGCCTGGAAGTTGACACCATGAGCTCGCTGCCTACGTAGGAAGGCATTCATGCTTTATCCTTTCCCTGAAAGAACCATGGAGCATTCACCAAGGCTCACTGTAGTAAACACTGCAATCAGGAGGAGCAGTGCTCCTTTGCAGGTCATTTCACCGCATGCCTGGAGCTCCAATTTTCCAGAAAGGGGTGCTGGCCAATGTAAGCTCAGGGGCCACTGGAGTATTCTTGTGTTGATCACTGGGAAACCCATCCCTCTCTTGGAGAGTCAAGAGGTTGATTTGGGCAACCCCTCTGAGAAAAGAAAGGAAAAAGAGAACATGTCTAAATCAAGACCACCCATGTCTGCCCCTTTCATAAGTACGTGCATGGCCACCACTGCTGAACACAGCATTTCTTGTCATCTGGGAATGTGTGAAAAGCCTGGTCTTTCTCGTTCCATTAATTGAGACTTTGATCAAAATGAACAGCTTGACTGCATTGTGGTCCAGATACTGTGTAACTAATCAATCTGTCTCTAAGTAGTAGTAAACACTGGCTAGTGGTCCACCAATCCCATCTTCTCCCTAGGCACAAAATTACCCTGTATTATCTTGCATTCCTTATAAAGAGGTGTGGCTATATGTCTGGGTTTTAGCCAATGAGATTGAGCAGAAGGGTTATGTGCCATTTCAAAGACTGGCTCATAACACCCCCCCACACCCCCCACACCCCACCCCCCGGGGTCATCACCAATACTCTTTCTGTTTATAAAGGCTTGATATGAAGCAACATTGGAAGCCGTGTGTTGAAGATATGCAGCCACAGCATTGAAAACAAATCTCTGCTTGGTGGCACACAGCCCACTAACCTGGCATTTCCATTTTATATGAATAAAAAGGATACTTCTAGACCAGAGCATGTACAGTGTAACAGATAAGAGCTTGCAACACAGGGAATCCAGGACAGATAAACCCCCTCAGGACCATTAATGAGAGTAGCGATACCAGGAGCGTAGTGGGGAGGTAGGAGTAGAGAGAGGGAGCCAATCACAATGATGTACATATAATCCCCTCCCCAGGGGACAAACAACAGAAAAGTGGGTGAAGAGAGACAGCAGCCAGTGTAAAACATGAAAAAATAATAATTTATAAATTATCAAGGGTTCATGAGGGGAGGGGGAGAGGGAAGGGGCGGGAAATGAGGAGGAATTACCAAAGACTCAAGTAGAAAGAAAATGTTTTGAAAATGATGATGGCAACATACGTACAAATGTGCTTGACACAATTGATGTATGTATGGATTGTGATAAGAGTTGTATGAGCACCTAATAAAATAATTAAAAAAAAAAAAAGAAGCAGTAAGGAAGAAAACTTAAAAAAAATACTTCTATTATGATAAAACACTAAAGTTCTGAGGTTTGTGTGGTCTAATGCTTCTCTAATAGATGCATTTACTATAGAAGTACATCACAATTTATAAGTACATAACTTCCTTCTCCAGGCACTGAGTCCTCTAAAAAACACACTGCGGATTCAACTGTAAGCCCTACATAGTTCACATTTTAAAGATTTTGACCTAATGGCCTGGTTATTAGTGAGAAAGGAGTTTGGCTTTAAAATAATGAAAATCTTTGCCAAGAGAGTATGAAACATTTTGTCATCACCCTCAGGTAGCTAATAGTCCCATTTTCCAGGAAAAGGAAAGTTAGGCTTCCGGGAGTTCAAGTGGTATTTTCCACATAACCCTGCTGATGAGTGAAGGAGCTGTGATCCAGACCTCGGTCTGGGAACTGCGGATCTACTGTGCTCTTCTCAACGCCAGCATGAACCTTGCCCGTCCTGATACAGACTCTTACAGTCTCCATGGCTTACTTTTAGCAAAAGCAGACCAGCCATGCCAGACTCCAGGCAGATATGATGGAGAACGCAGATATGATGGAGTTTCAGGGAATCTTTTGCTAGAGAAACACTCATCTACTCTAATAGACAAGTTAGAAAATTGAGTTTTCCAACTTCCCTAAAATTAGTCAAGGCTCTATTTCTGATTCTGAGCCACACTTTCAAGTTCCCAGTGCTATATTAGCAAATAATGGATTTGAGGTTTGATTTGAGGCTTCGAACTCCAAACTCTGCCCCTCAAATCATATTAAACTGGTCTCAGACTTCTTTTAATTCTAATGTGATTTCATGTCATGTAACCAAGTTTCCTGGGTTGAAGTGACCCCTTTTTTTGTTTTGTTTTAATGTGTTTAAACTTTGCTTTAGCCATTCTGTAAGCAACTGAGTTTATTTTGCTGAGACGCAATAGGACAGCTATGGTTGGCTTGTTTTCCGTCTGTGGGGCTCAGAAGAAACTCTCTCAGTCTGTCACTCATTTTGCACTTTCCTTAAAACCTTTTTGCTGGCAAAGGATTAAATGTTGGTTTCTTTTGTTCCACGGGCCTCTTTCTTTTAAGCCAAGTAGCTTTTCTTTGCATGCACTTCACCGACTTCTCAGCTGACTCCAGGGCCAATCCCTTCCACCAGAACGCCCAGCCTGCCGTCTGTGTGTGAGCTGCATGGCCCACCCGCTCTCACGATAATCACTCACAGCTGATGGGCATCGTTCCTGGCCCCTGCCAGGTGGCCGTGTGTACAAGTGTAAGTCACCCAAAGACAAAGACAGTATGTTCAGTCATATTATTGCATTGCGCTACAATGCACATCATGTCTGCCCAGAACCTTTTAGGCATTGAAAACAGCCCAAGTGAGACACAAATAGAGATGCATTCTGTGATCATCGAAAGGAGGGCTCGACTCAAAAATGCCCTTGGTTTGTGGTCAGATATGTTTCTGTGGATGATTGTTGTCTCTTTCATCTTGACTCTTTCTTCTATGTTCTATTTAAATTAATTGCACATGGAAATATTTCTACCATGAGATATGGTGGTGATTTCCTGAGAATAAAGCTCAGTGGAAATCCATGGATTTATTTGGCAAGATATCGAATGTAAAATTACTCCACTTTGCACTTAGTTATAGAACTCTGAAGTCTATCGATAACAACAACAAAATGTTGCATGTGGTCATTTCTACTGTCAATCTTATTTTCTCTTGTTCAAAAAGAAAAAACAAGCAAAGCCATTAGTGTAATGATGAAATGTTCAAGGTAAAACTGAAGCATGTCTGTGAGAACCAGCAACTGCACTTCATGTTTGAATGATTCCTTCTATGATTTAATACTTATTAAGAATACTTAGCCTGAGGAGCCCTGGTGGTGATATGAATTATCTGTTGGGGTATCAATCGCAAGATCAGTGGTTAGAACCGACCACCTGCTACATGGGAGAAAAGTGAGACTGTCTGCTACCTTGAAATTTAGCAGGCTCAGAAACGCTAAACAGGGCCACTGTTTGTTGGAATCAACTTGATGGCAGTGAGATTGGGGGATTAACTTCCAATTTGTTTACTTTGTAAGTAATGCATAAATACTTTTTCTTTAAATAGAATAGTATTACCTACTTTATGTTACATAAGTGAGTTGTTGCTTGTGAAGTATTAGATCCCACTTTGAAATGCTGACTTGAGTCATATGAGAGTGAACCTTCTGTATCTGAAAGGAACAAACCATGTACTATCGCCCCACCACACTTGCTTTTCCCAAAAAGAGATGCTCAATGAGAAGGCTACTTCAAACAGCCAATAAAACATCAGAAAAGACTCAACTAAGGTGGTGACCATGGCAAGAAAGATACATATGAGAGACTCCTACAATTGTGTTCAGATCTCAGATCTTTGTAAAATGAAACTATTTTGACCACCTGGTATGATGGGAAATAAAGCACACAGAAAAGTTGGAAATGAATTTTATGATGTAGCAATTCACCTTCAGGAAATTACTCTAATGTAACCCCCTAAATGTCTTTGCTCATCCTCAAATAATTTCCTCAATGACCTTATGTAATACTCATCAGTTTCTCAGCACTGTCTTTGTACGAGAACATTATCTCTCCGCACTGATCCCTTGTGTTTAGTTTGGAGCACCTGGATGTCACCATGAGCAGGACACTGCCTGGGATGCTAAAGCAACTTAGTACTGGCCTTGTGAGAAATAAAGAAAAAATGTGAATGATCCGTCTACAAGAGAAGGCAAACGGGAGGAAAGAACCCTGATCAATGGGCCAGGAGAAACTCAATTTTGATTTTTATTTATTTTTAAATCTTGACTGAACTTCCTTTTCCTTATCTATAAATGCCTACTTCCCTTATTTCAGAGGGCATCTAAGTGTGTCATCAATTTAAAAATGAAAAAGGCATCTAAGTATTGATGCTGTTGTTACGAAGTGGGATGTGTCCATTCAGGTCTCTTAAAATCCTCTCTGCTGACAGACACGACAATTTCAGATTCTCCGAGAAGACAAAGTTAAGAGTAGAAGTTTTGAACTCAACATTGAAAACACTCTTTGTGGCAAAATGCTCTGGGGGTGGAGTGGTTAGTTTTAGCTGATAATTAGAATTCTGTCATTAATATAGTAGAAGACAGGATTGAAAGATGGGTGGAAATTGGACTAAGTATTCCCTCAGCCTCACCTTCCTTAATCTCTAGAAACACGAAGTAGTGCTAATTGTAACCTTAGAATAGAATGCCAAAGGGATTTCACATGAACTGAAAAAACAATACCAACACAGCCAAACAAAAATGTGGTGGGTTTTTTTGTGAGAAACTAAAATAAGAAGAGAGAAGTTCTAACTTCCAGTAAGTCTACTATCTAGAGAACTTGAATGTCACTTACATGGAAACTGCAGACTGAGATGAAAGTAATTTCATCGGGATCACTTCTCCTACCGCTGCTAAATCTTAACTTCCCCAAGAATGGTTTTCCCTAGAAAATACTATTTCTATGGCATCCCAATTTCAAAGGCATAATTGCGATACAGTAGAAGGGGTCTGGCTTTGGAAAGTGTTCTGCTATTCAAGGGATATGAAAGTCAGAGAAAGTTCCTTAACTTCTTTAAGACCAAGCTTACTTACGTGTAAAAATAGAATTAAAAACACATAACTTGTAGACCTATACTCTTGTAAGTGTATTGCAGTGAGATTTGTGTTTCATTGGGATTCAAATATAATGCATCATGTTTAGCAAATAGTTGGCCAATCCTTCTATAAGCTTATTGGAGTAGGGGCTAAAGAGCTACCCATGAGAGAACAGAGGCTGTTTTTTGCTGAGTTCATACACATGTGGACAAATCTAGTGAACTGTTGAGGTTTGCACATAAACAACCACTTTTCAAAGAGGCCAAAGGGCCTTGAAAAGAAATGTTATTAGAGATCGATGCATTTATCAAAATAGCAAAATAATAATAACTGCTAACCAAACCTCAGTTCATGGAATGAAATGGGTACCACAAAAATCCCTTTGTTGCGGTTATTTATTTATTTATTTAATCATTTTATTAGGGCTCATACAACTCTTATCACAATCCATACATACATCAATTGTGTAAAGCGCATTTGTACATTCATTGCCCTCATCATTCTCAAAACATTTCCTCTCCACTTAAGCCCCCGGCATTAGGTCCTCATTTTTCCCCTCCCTCCCGCTCCCCCCTCCCTGTTGCAGTTATTAAAAGTCTCCTAGGAGAGAACTGACCTTACACAGAAATGGAGCAAAGGACCATCAAGGCTTGGTTATCTAATGATGTCTAAGCTTCAGTGGTCTCTTGGCCCAAGAAGAGTGGATGGGAAGAAAGATAGAAATGAAAATAACAATAGCAATTTACACCCATATCTTATATTATGGCAAAGTAAGATTGTGGAAATTAAAAAGGCAAGAGAAACTTTTCAAGCTACCACGGGCCAACAGGTGGCTCTGTCATCACAAGGACTCCTGGGAATAGGGTTGGTATCTCCTAATTGGAAGGAAAGGATGTCGGGTTTGGTAAAGTAGAAGACAGAGAAAACACAGTGAGATCGACAGACACAAGAGCTGCTACGATGGACTCAAATATACCAATGATCATCCAGGACTGGGCAAGGGTTTGTTCACAACAGCAACAACAATAGTGGACGTGTAGAGGGGAATGCTTTCAGGAGGGCAAGGTGAAGGTTCCTGAGGAGGAATCCAATTGATGAGAGGATTCTCTTCAGAGTCATGAGACCCAGAGGGCCAATCATTGTGCCCAGTGAGTGGCTGCCTCGCCTGGGAGAGAAGTGAAGAGCCATGAGAGGGAATTGTGTTCATGGCAGAAGAGAGCATGTTTACGTAAAAGAGTGAACAAGCCTCTAACTGGTTGATGCAAATGTCTTCTGAAACCTTTAATACATAGTACAGTCAATACATAATATAGTCAATATTTAGAAAGCGAAGAAAGAGGAAAAACTACATATAAGGCAGAAAAAACATCAAAATGTTCACCCATCATTTCTTAAGTACTGTTGAGATTTTACTAACGTAGGCAGGCATTGACTGTCAGCTTTATAAGTCCTGTCATAACTCTGTGTCCCAAAGGAAGTTGGCCTGGTCTCCTGACACCAAGAGAAGCAGAATACTTAGCACACTCAGAGACCTTGTGGGTTCAAGTTCTTCTGTTTGTGTGACCTTCCCATTTAACTTCAACTTTCAGATTTATGTGAACTTTCAGATTCATGAGTTTCATTGTAAGTCACCACGCTTTCCCTTCAAGTGGACATCAACAATAAGTAACTCGGGTTCATTCCATTCTTATCCCACTCTTTGGACACCACTGAAACATAAAGCAGCAAGGAGCATATCCGGAGTCATGTTTTACTATTTTTTACCTTGCACATGAAATGGACTAGGAACGGATCGTCAAGTTTAGCATTGTGTACCAAAGTTTTCATAAAACTCTAGAGCTGATCGGAGAAAAGAGTCCAGGTGGTATAGTGGGTGGCACATGAGACTGCCACCTGCAAGATTTAGAATTTTGAAACTGCCAGAGAAAAATGAGGCTTCCTGGACCCTAAAAGGCTTAGAGCCTCAGAGAACCACAGGGGCAGTTCTGCTCTGTCCTAGAGGGTCGCTATGAGTCAGAATCAATGCCAGGGCAGTGAATTTATTTTCTTTGAAGTCTGCTTACAGTAGTGTGGGAGATTTATAGGTTGATAAGACTCCATTTATCAAAAGCATACTTCAGTATTTAGAGTAAGAATTTGCAAATAAACTCTAGATGTGTTTATGATTCGACACCATAGCAACCAGACCATAAACTAAATCTTCTTGGGTGAAGTCTCGGTGAGGCCAAAACACTTGGTTGATTCAGAGATTTCAATTAGTAGGAAAGACATTAAAAAGAGAGAGAACAGAGTCATCCATTCATTGCTAAATTTAACTGACCAATTTGGACCAAAAAAGATTATTTTTTATCTTTAGACACAGCCTTTGAATTATGAAATTTCTAATAAGAAAATAGTGGTATAATAAAATATTAAATCTCTTGGGGAGCAGAACATTTTCTATACTGCACACAAGATGAGAGAACTAGTTTCCTCTTATAAATCTGAAAACACCATTTTGAAACAAAATATAAAATACATAGCAATCTCACAGAACCAGGTTAAATAGCTTTTTGTAAGGATGACAATTATTTTCTGACAATCCGGAAATGATTTTGCAGCATTTTTGATTCAATAGCATTATGCCATAGCACTGGGCCAAGAATCTGCTGCCATCTGTTCTATCTCATTCTGGTCCCCTGTGCTAGGACTGGGACTAGGAATGCCCCCTTGGGCCTTTTTTTTTTTTTTTTGGCTATAATCTTCATGGAAGCACATTGCCAGGCCTTTTTTCATGATGGCTCTAAGTGGGTTTGAACTATGAACCTTTAAATTAACAGCCAATAGCAAGCTGCTTATGCTACTTCGGCTCCTGTAGGATCAATAAGAATAGGCTTTTTGTTGTTGTTGTCTCTATTTAACATGACTTATCTCTCCTAGTCCTGGTTTTAGAGAGTGAATAGGTAGAAAAAAGATAATAATTGTAACAAAAGAGATTCTATTAACCTATCTCTCCATTCCTTTATAAGAAGATTCTTCAGTCCTTAATAGGATATGGAGTGTCAGATAATAGGGGCCTTAAGCTAGTCTCTAGCGTGTCTACCTATGTCTGCTACCACCTGTGAAATCACGTGCACAACAAGGGCATCTTGTGTTTGCTCACCACCCGATTTAAGCTAGATTCCAATGGATGAAAGATGAGGATGAAATCGAAAGAATAGTTGTTTCTTTGAAATCTAAATTGAAGTCTTAATAAAGGCTCAGGAAAAGTGAGTTGTTAAAAAATGGAGAGGAGAATTTTCAGGCTTTCTCGCTTAAATTGCTCTGCAGGAAAGTCTCATTAACCTTTAACTAAAGAACCTGGAAAATGTGTGCACTATATAATAAGCATAGTTTAAACAATAAATAGGATATGAAATTCAAATTGACACAGTAGCTCCCGCAATGGGACTCCAATATAGCAACAATTATGGTCATAGCAGGGCTCAGAATCTGAACTGACCTGACGGCCCCAAGCAGCCACAACATGTCATAGTCTAACCAGGGCAATGCAAGAAGTCTGGTTGATTGATGCCAAGTGAGAGCTCAAAGATTGGCTGGCCAAAAATGTACATGCACAAGGGGGATTCCAAGAGTTCATTAAAAAATTCCCTGGTTTTTTAATTTCATGCTTCCATGAACTTTTTGAAGCACCCTCATATATATTTTACATGCACATCAAATGTGTAAATCATTGTATGGCTATGTAAGTATGTATATGTGTGTGTGTTGTTAATATACATAATGAATATTTATATATATCAATACCATAAGAAAAAGGTCAGCAGTTTAAAACCACCAGCAGGTAAAACCAGCAGCAGCACCTCAGGAGAAAGGTAAGGCTTTCTAAGCAAGGATGTTACTTAAGACTACAGTATGACTGGCCCAAGCCATAGTATTTTTACTTGCCTCATAGGCATGTGAAAGTTGGACATTAAATAAAGAAGACCCAAGAACAGTAGATCGATTTGAATTTTGGAGCTGGACAAGAACATTGAAAGTGCCGTAGACAGCTGACAGGACAAATCTATCTATCTTGGGGGTATGGTCAGAAAGCTCCTTAGCGGCAAAGGTGGCAAGACTTTGTCTTACATACTTTGTACAGGTCAGGAAATGACAGTTCCTGGTGAAGGACATCATGTTTGGTAGAAGAGAGAGGGACGTAAAAGAGACATGCCCTCAAGGCAATGGGTTGACACTGTGGCTGCAAAATGGGCTCAAGCATAGGCACAATTGTGAAATCGATGCAGGACCCAGCAGTATTTCGTTCTGTTGTGCATAAGCTCACTATCGGTCTGAATGAACTCGGTGGCAGCTAACAAGTCTGGTAAAGAGTTAGAAAACCACAGGAGCCGTTCTGCCCTGTCGTTTAGGTCATGAGTAGCCATCAACTCAATAGCAGTGAATTTGGTTTGGGGGTTAATGTATGATATTCTACTTTCATTGGGATTTTTGCTAGACTGACCAAATACTTACGGCAATCATACCCAAGAAGAAGATTCAGGATAATCATGTATCCTCTAAAATGCTCAGGCAGAGGTTGTTAGAAATTCCAGAAACTCTTGAGACATAAGACAATTTCCTCACTACTTAAATGAAAATCAAAGGGAATTGGATGAAAAACAAAGCATTAAACAGCCTTCTTCCAACACATTGGAGAGTAGTATTTTGTACATAAGTACAAAACAAAGTAAACAGCAAAATACAAAATGCTGAACCAATTGCAATCCAGAAAATATGACTGGAAGACAACTGAACATACTCAAGTACAACAAAAGTGAGTGGATGGGAACGAGCTTAGAATCAAATGGAATTTGTGTATCGGATTGGTTAACTGTACGAATTTGGACAAGTAAATTATCGTCTCTGTCTTAGTCTTCTCTTCTGTACTCGTGCAAAGATTACCTGAATCATATAAACGTTGTAGGGATATGTAAGATCCTGAAGGAAGAGTGCATAGCAAAGTTTCCGGCTCATGGGATGCATTCAATAAATACTCTTGTTAGTAGTAAGAGGGAAAGTCAAAGTCATGGTACAGTGTCAGTCATTCCTGGTATGTTATGCAGGCAAATTTCTCTTTCCATTATAGGAACTTTTTCCATGGAAAATCAAGAGTGGTCATTATGTTTTATAAATATAATGTAACCCCCAAACAGCACATATTTATTAGTATTTTTGCTCTTCTATAGTGTCTAAGTATATGTGTACATATAGATAACACAGAATACTAATTTATTATAAATGTTTATGTATAGTTTATAGTTTATTTTACACAGTTTATATACAATCTATTTATATAATGATCTTATAGAAATGTTATACTGTATAAATATTGATATGACTATAATTCAATTATAATTATATATAATATAATATGCATGTGTAAAATTGAAATCCTTAAATCCCCTAAACATATTTTCTTAGGATGATACAATTCTCAAAGAAAACTGCTTATTCCTTGTTCATAGACACTTTTGTCTCTGGAATGTGATGCAGAAAGAATATAGCAGCCAATCAAACTAGAGTCTTACAATGATCCTACTGCTGATATAACCCTAGGAATGCAATCAATACAGAAATGTCTTCTTACAGAAAGGAAAAGTTTCCCATCCCTTATTTTACTGAATTGTTGTGTTTGCCAGACATTAGTGAAGCTCTGTACATAAATTTTAAATTCCTGGACACACTGTCAGGTAAGCATTGGACTATGGATGCCAAAGTTGGTGGTTCAAACCCAGCAGCCACCCTGCAGGACAAAGATAAGGCTGTCTGCTCCTACAAAGATATCTAGCCTCAGAAGCCCACTATAGGACAGCGATGCATTGGAATCTACTTGATGGCCGTGGGTTTGGAGTTTAGTTTTAAGGAGCCCTGGTGCTGCTGTGGGTGGGGAATTGGTCTGACAACCTTAAGGTTTGTGGTTCAAAACCACCCATCACTCCACAGGAGAAAGAGGAGGTTATATGCTCCTATAAAGACTTACAATCTCAGAAAATCTTCATAGGTTTCCTACATAGGCTATGGCAGTGGAATTGATTTGATGGCAATGGTTTTACATTACTTTGATTTTAGATTTTGCTTGGAAAGTAATAAAAATAAATTATCATGATAAGAATGTTATAATCACCAATATAACATTTTTGAAATATATATATATGTATATATATATATATATATGTTTCTGTATCTAAAGGTAACTGTAGAGAAATACATGCTAGACATGGGCTATAACAAGGGATGGAGACTGGTGAAAATGTTAAGATAAGCTAGACAAGATTAATTCTCTTTTTATTTGGATATTACTGAAATATTTGACATATTACAGTAGACATATGTCTAATTTTAAAACCTCAATGCAATGAAGTGAACAGAGTATAATCCAAAGTGCTTTGTACAGTGATTGACATGGTAAATTCTAGGTGCACATTTTGGTGTGGTGGGGAAAAATAACTTATTTTTACTTAAGTAATTCTAGGGTATTATGTTACAGTAATGATAGCTTAGACATTTCACACCAAACCTCTCACTGAGAAAAACTTAAAAATCTGGACAAAATATAAAAATTATCTCTCTGAAGGCAATGGAGAGCTGGCATTTCAGTAGAAAATCATGGTGCCAGGATCTGAGAAAAGAAGAAAGCCCAGAGGGTTGAACTCAGCATGTGGAGCTACATTATATCTAAGATTATGTGACAATTTCAGAAAATATGGCCGGGAGGTTAAACTACTGAGCTCCATGAACAAGACCAGATTTAGGAAGTGTGAAAATTAGCGTTTGAGCCTGGGCAACAGAGGGCAGGCTTCCTGTAAAAACCTCTGGCTTTCATTTAGGATTAGGGGCAAAGGTAAACCAGAAGTAAACAGACTCAGGCAAGATTGAACTTCCAGCTTGGGGTCATCAAATTCTGGACTGCATTAAGTTGATCTGAAATAACTAATGTCCCTGGTCATCTTCCAGACACTTATCAGAAGGAAGATCACTCCATGTAGCCCTCAATGTATCTCTTCAGTTGTTTTGTCTTGTTTTGTTTGTTTTTTAATGAGTCAATGTCCAGCACGCAAGTAAAACCAACCAGTATATGAGAAGGCCAGCTAGTATGATTGAAAACGGAGAGACGTTGTAGAAACAGACCCACAAGGGATGTTAACAATGGAGTTTCCAGACCCAAATTTTAAAGTAGCTACCTGATTTGCTCAAGCATATCAAAAGCAAGATTAAGAAGTTAAATTGAGAACACAAAAATATTTAACAACAAGACCAATGCCTAAATAACTTACGGCTATATTATATAATCTATCTATATATATATATAATTATATATATTATATAATCTCGTACAATTTGGGGGATTCTTTTTAATAACCATGTCATTAGAAAAGAAAGCAGTTAACTTAACAACGCTCACAATACTTTTATCATACTATCTGTTTGTTTAGGAATGTTTTCATTTAAGGGAACCAACATTATTTTAAGAATATTAATTTCATGCCTCTGGAGCATAGTGGTTCTTTAGGATTGCCTAAACATAATGTTTAAAATTTAAAAAACCAAACAGGTTTACTAAATGACTCATGTCACCCACTTGTCAGTATCTCCCTTATTCCCACACATTTTCAGCTTGATTCCCCCCCACCATCCTAATGAAAAAGCTTCTAGCACTTTCCTAATTATAAGTATTATGAATGTAAATGAGCAGCTCTAGGAAAAGAGCTATATGATATATGCATTACAGAGACTATACTGTTAAACTCTAAAAACTGAGAATTTAATGACAGAATAAGAAGTGTTCAAAAGGCATAAAATTGCATAAAAATAAATTAAAAATTAAAATCAAGCTTATTCTTTCTTCTATTTAGAGAAGAGCAGCTGTTTCTGGGTTATCTTTGTTTGAGAAAGCTTAATTCTGTATAGACATCTCAGCTTTCTCCATGCGAGTATATGTATATATAGATATACACGCACATACACATTTGTCATATTTACAAACCATGGAATAAAAAAATGGAAAGCAAACCCAAGCTAAACTGACTTAGTTTATTCTTTTCCTCTAAAATCCCCTCTTTGGGCTTGAAATCAAAAGATGGAGAATTCAATCCAAGAAAAACAAATTCTAAAATTGTAAAGTAACTGCACATTTAGAATTATAGGTTTATTAAGAGATCTTTCTCTTTACAACAAAGCAAGTACATTTTTGAAACACTCACATTTGAAAGACCATGAAAATCGCAACAAACACTAGCAGAGAAATGTTTATAATAAAGTGGTTGCTTAAAGGTTGATCAGGAGACTTCTGTTTCTAGCTTGATGTAACTTATAGCATGCCAATGTTTTCAGTGAGAAAGTTTTTAAAATAAGAATGCTGTAAGCACCAAGGTACTGCCTTGACAGAAAGGGTGGCAGGTGTCAGATTTTAGAGTGAAGGAAGGCATGGTTGAACTAAATCCAACTTTCTGCCTGTTGATATGCCTCTAGGGCAGTGGTTCTCAACCTTCCTAATGCCACCACCTTTTAATACAGTTCATTTTGTGGTGACCCCCAACCATAAAATTATTTTCATTGGTACTTCATAACTGTAATTTTGCTATTGTTATGAATCAGGTGACCCCTGTGAAAGGGTCATTTGACCACCAAAGGGGTCACAACCACAGGTTGAGAACCGCTGCTCTAGGGCATTTGCTGAAGCCAGGATTGGCGACAAGGGCAGAAAAGGAAGGCAAAGGTGGTTGCTAAGAGATGGTGAGGCCAAAAGTGCTTTGGAAATCTCCGGAGGCTGGGAAGACCAAACCTGGAGTTTAAGAATGCCAAGGTAACAAAGTATTGAGAAATCGAGGAGGGAGGTATTATACAGAGAATTAAGCCTAACATTAGATGATTTGATTCTCATTTTCTTTTTGAGCCATTTTATGACTCAGGATAAAAGGCTAAGAAGCCAAGACGATGACTGAAATGAGTAAGAATGTTGGTTGTCCTATTATGTCAGGTAGATAAAAGGTAAAGTTCTGAATGTGAAAGTTTGGACAGGCCTTAGGGGACTTCCGACTATCAGTTCGAATGTCTAAGATGACATAATATGGGGGCTGGAGACAAATAGAATGAACCTGCAGACTGTCAATCAATCAGTTTTGAGTCAACAGGATTTAGTTTAATTGACCCTCTGCTGTCTGCAAGAAGGTATAGGAAGGATCCAATCTAGGGGAAGATAACATTATTCAAAAACAAACAAA
>NW_022103897.1:3036217-3062633 GCF_000313985.2 Echinops telfairi | reverse complement strand
ATTGATGCTGACTCATATTGGACCTCTGTGGGTTTCTGATATGGTAACTGTTTCATTGAGTAGAAAGCCCCATCTTTATCCTGCTGAGTGGCTGGTGGTTTTGAACTGCTGACCTCAAAGACAGCAGTAAAATGCTTAACCAATAGATCACTAGGGAGCAATATTCAATGCCTCTACAAGTGATCATTTCAATGCCTACCATTCAATCATGAAAGAAGAAAGAGATGATACAAATAAGCCCTAAGATGGCCCATATATTAAAATATATTCTAAATAACTTATTCATTTCTTATGTACATAGAAAATAATGGGGGGGAATCTGTGGAAAAATAATTTATATTAAGCAATAAAAAATACAATGACTAATAAATACCCAATATACATAATAAAAAGGAGCTCTGGTGGTGCCATTGGGTAAGTATTGGACTGCTAACCACAAAGTTGGTGGTTCAAATCCACCAGCTACGCTGCAGGAGAAAAGAGGATTCTTGCTTCCATGAAGATTTACAGCCTTACCAACCCTATAAAGGGTCACTGAATGAACTGATTCAATGTTCATGGTATATTGTTATAAAAGGAAAATAATCACAGCTAAAGTGAAGTTCAATGAGTCCAGCAGAAAATACCCAGACTTCAGCATTGAAAAGAAATTGATGGAAAACAAAGAAAGAACATGAGACATGTAGAGATGTATAGAGAACTAATATGAAAATAATTGGTGTTTGTATTAGTATGGGTAGACTAGAGAAACAAATTCATAAACACTCATATGTGTGTAAGAAAGAGCTTTATATAAAAGAGTGATTGTGCATTAAGGAAACATACCCTGCCCAGGCCAGATAAAGTCCATAAGTCCAATATTAACCCATATGTCCAATACTAGTCCATACATCCTCTTTAGACTCATGCAGCAATGCAATAATGCTGAATGCAGGAAGAACACAGGCCAGTGGGTAGAAAGTCTTGTGGCTCCAGTGGCAGTAGAAGCATCTCAGTGTTGGCAAGGGTCTCCACATGACTCCTCCAGCTCCCAGAGCTCTAGCATAGCTCTATGTGTCTTGTCAGAAGGAATGTCTTGCAGGGAGTATCTATGTGTCCCACCTCCAGTGAGCTGTTTATCTCCTTAGCACCTCTAAGTGAGGCCATCAAGCTGCGACCTGATTGAAAGGCTAAATTTCACCCCTTTGCTCTTACATATAGCTGCCACAGTGTTCCAGAAGGGAAAGAGACAACAGGTTAGAAGCAGAATATGAAGCGTTAACCCCAAACCAAGCACATTGTTATCAAATTGATCATGAGTCACAGTAACCCAGCAGACAACATAGAACTTACCTGGGTTTCCAAGATCTCTGATCTTTAAGGAAGTAGACTACCATGGAGCAGCTGGTGTATTTGAACTGCCAGCCTTTGGGTTATTATTTGAGTACTTAAACACTGTCCCACCAGGTGCACAGATTTCAAAAAAAAGGAAAGAAAAAGAAAGGCAACCTCTTGAAAGTTTGACCAGGGCTCCTCGTATGAAATGATAGTGACAAGGAATTTTAAAAACTGAACAAAGACATCAAATTAGATACTTTTAAATTTCTACAAATAATAAATACTGAAATCAACCAACCAAACATGACACATGCAATACAAAACATAAATAGGCAAAATGAAGTTCCTGAAACTGAAACATGCAAAAATATTAAAATCACCCAGGACTGGCAGCTGAACTTTCTATTGAAACAAAGAAGTTGAGAAACAAAAGAATGATATCTTTAAAGTATTAAAGTAAAATAACTACCAACCCAAAGTTGCATGTGCAATGAAGATGCTATTTAAAGTACAGGCATTTAGAATGGAAAAATACAAGAGGGTACCGAAAGAAAACAGGATTTTTTTTTCCAAAGCTGTGTATTTAATTTTTTTTTTTTTTTTACAAAACAACCTTACCACCTTCAAAGTAATCTCCATTACACTTCATACATTTGTCAAATCTTCAATTCTATTCTTGGAAACGATTTTCAAACTCCTCTGTTTGGATGGATGGCGGCACCTCCCTCAATTTTTTTCTTCACCACTTCCACATCGTCAAATTGCTGTCCTTTCATGTCCCTCTTCATTAGCAGAAACAAAAAGAAGTTACACAGAGCAAGGTCAGGTAGGAATGGTGCATGGGGCAAGAGAGGTACACTGTTTCTTTGCCACAGACTGGTGCGCTGAGATACAGTGAGCAGGTGCATTGTCATGGTGGCAAAACCAGTGCCCGTCCATCACAAATCAGGCCTTTTTTGTTACACTACCTTTGCAGAAACGCTTTGATTGCAATGATGGACACATAATCACACCCCATATTCCCAGGGGGACGAACAACAGAAACTGTTGGGAAGGGAGACAACAGTTGGTGCAAGATATGAAAATAATAATTTATAATTCATCAAGGGGTCAGGGGACAAGGAAGAGGAACTGATACCAAGGACTCAATAGAAAATAGAAAATGTTTAGAAAATAATGATGGTAATATATGTACAAATATGCTTGATACAATTGATGTATGGATTGTTATTAGAGCTGTAAAAGCCCTCAATAAAATGATCTTTTAATTAAAAAATAAATAAATAGCAAAGAAAAGCAAAAACAATCTGAACTCCAAATGTGTTTTGACATTTTCATCTGTTCCGGAAGTTGAAAGCCACCTAGAATGAGGTTTGTCATCAATTGACATTTCACCTTTTTCAAAATGAGAAAACTACTCATACACTTGAGTTTTTCCCACAGCACTCTTCTTCTAAGCTGTGTTCAACATCACAGCAATTTCTGTGGCATTTTTCCTGAGCAGGAACCAAACAGGCGCACGCTGTTCTCTTAAATCCTCCATCACAAGAAACGAGGTTCAAGCAAAACTGCTTTCACAAAAAAAATTCACTGTGACCAAAGAGAACCTTCCCAGGCAATGCCACTGGTTGCACTAACTCAGAGTGAGTTGCTTGATGTTCCCCTAGCAGGAAAAATGCACACTATGAAAGCTCTACCAGCAGAGCTTTTTCCATCTTTGTGTGTTTGTTGGTTTGGTATACCCTTGTATGAGCCTGTAATAAAGGCATGTATAATAAAAAGCATATGAAGAAAATTCAAAGAAATATTATTTTATTAGCCAAAAGCTAGACAACCTTTCATGCCAAGAGTAGAGTGGACACAAATAAATTGTGGTTATGTAAATTAACATTTACAACAATAAAGATAAATATCTGTTACATGAAATAATATGGATTTTTCCCATGGGTATAACAGAGGAATTAAAGAAGTCAGATATAAAAGGGAAGATAATATATGATTACATAAAGGTCAAACACTAGAAACACTAATTAAAGCTGGTAGAAATTAGGACTGATTATCTCCACAGGCATAGTGAATAGAATAGTACAGAGGCATTTCAGAAGTGCTATTAAAGTTTTCAATCTAAGTCGTACATATAAAGTTACATTCGCATTCTGAAAATTCATCCAAGTATACTCTCAGAAGGTATGTAGTTTTCTACGTAAGTATTATTCTCGAAGAGAAACATTTTTTAAGGTTTAATCATTTAAAAATTATGAGTTAGCATCTAATAGATAATGTTCTATATCTCTAAAATATCTTCAAGGCCAAAATAAAAAGCACTACAATTTAAATCTCTCCCTAAATCATGAAATTTGGCTCTTTGTACAACTTGAGCATCTTTAACCAACCCACGAAAGCAAGTCTTCAACAGTGTTTTCTGAAACTGATGCCACAGTGACGTCACTTGTACAATGAACAAGTCATGACTCATTAGAAAATAAAAGCTGACTCGTGATTTATATCCACTTGGCATCATGTGTCAGGGTCTGTGCGCGTGTTATATGAAGGGGCTTTGAAAATTTTGTGGTAAAAGTGGAATTAAGAAACAACAAAATATATTCACCTATCACCTATCTTCAACAGAGATCTGTGAAGAATCAGCATGGGTCTGGATTTCTTTGTCCATGAGAAATGGAAGCTCAAAACAGGGCAGGGTCAAGATTCATTCTCTGATGTTGGGCTTTAGGTCCAGTGACCTTTCCTCCCCTTCACATAGCCTTACATTTGATTATTTATCATTAATTTCATCCAAAGAAAGTACTGGAATAATAAGATATACCAAAGGTTATTGTCACTGTTATTTCAAACTGCACTGCTAGCAACTCTATCAACTTGTTCTTCCATCTATTTTTGCAAAGGCCAACACACCATCACCTGACTCACTTTGCTTATTTGTCTCAGTATTTAGACTGTGTTTGTCAGTGGTAGTAGTAGCTAGATACATCACCAGCTTGGAATAACAAGTTGAAGAAATTATAGAAATTATTGACCAGTCAGCAACAAAATTAAAATTGTTTGGTGCAGATAGAGAATTAAACTATGGACTCCTAAGTTTAAATGTTTCCTAAATAAGCTTTGGCAGCAGGACTGCAAAGTTAATCAGAATCATTTTACAGTTTGCAATCAACATCTTCTCCTAGTAGATTGAGTATTAAAAAAAAAAATCTATAGTTTGCCCAGGTGAAATAAAGCAAACTTCAAAATACTGACTGGAATCTTTCTGATTAAAGTGGAATGTCACCACGTTATTAAAGGTTTCTGCTTCTTATCTGACAATCTGCCTGTTGATATTTAAATTGAGTATTGAAAATCATGTTGAATGGGTGAGACATGCCTCTTCCCTAGCCTTCTCCTTCCTTCTCCCATGATATCCACCCTCCCCTACATACCCATATTCCTTAATTCTCTGTTGTCTTCATGCTTTCTTGAAATCTGAAAGTAGAGATTTATATCTCATACAGCATACTTTTATGTTACTGAAATCAGGTGCCCCACCATATATCTTATTGTTCCCTCCATGAAATAAACGTCCAGAAACTCTAAAATAAAAGGTTGTCCTGGGGCATATTTTAAGTAGAACAACTTGACAAAGAAGAGGTACACAGAGCAGATTAGGACTGGAGGAAGACCAATAGTATTTTGAATTAACAAAGCAGGACTCCTTGAGAAATAAAGATATCTGAGGAGGTACAGGAAATTTTTACCAAAGAAATGCATGGGGTTTCCAGGAGAGAAGAGAGTGTGATTCACAAAACTCTGCTCCTTAAGCCTTAGAGTTAAAGACATAGGGCAGGATTGTGTAGACTCAAGAAAGGTTCATCGGAAAAGAGTAAGCACCCCAGTGGCACAATGGTTAGGTCCTTGGCTGCTAACTAAAAAGTCAATAGTTTGAACCCACCAAGAGTCCCAAGGGACAAGACACAGGTGATCTGTTCCCATAAAAACTACAGCCTAAGGTATGGGGCAGTTCTACTCTGTCACACAGGGTCACTAAGAGTCACAATTGGACTCAGTGGCTCAGAAGGTAATGGTAACCATTGTTTGTCATCCCCAAAAGGTAAGCTTGATAGATTTTCTTGAAGGATACAAGGTGGTCATGGAGACTTATTATGAAGAAGTTTTAAGAAAATTGAAAACTATCTTGGTGAAAAAAGGTCAGGAAATTTGTACCGAGGAATTGTTATCCGTTTCAACAATGCACCTGATCAATCGGAGAACAAAGAGCTATCCTATGAGAATTTCATTGGCCAACTCTATTCTATAGGTCCTAGAACCCTCATCTTGCCCCTTCAGATTTTTTTTTTTTGTTTCCCCAAGTTACAGAACATTGAAAAGAACACAATGTGATACCTTCAAAGTGCCATTTTGATTGAACAGTGCAAAATTATTTGGGGGAAGGTTTGGAGAGATTGGAAAACTGCCTTCAGAAGTATATATAGTTCTATATGGAGAGTATATCAAGAAAACAATAGCTTCACATTTTGATATTTTTGTTTAGTAAAGTTTTCTGTTACTTTGTAGCAATACTTTTTGAATTATCCTCATATATTATGTATCCAACTTAGTAAATGTACTTCCGTGTTCTACTGGGTTTTATAGGTTTTTTGTGAAAAAATAAAATTTATCTCAAAATATTGGTACAAAGAATGAAATACAGATGGGAAAGAAAACCAAAAAAATAAGTCAAAAGGACAGAAAACCTAGAGGTAGATGGGACAAGTAGGGAAAAGTGTATCCACCCATAATCAACCATATCAGTGATTGCATGAAACATAAAAGTAGGCTCTTTGAGAACAACAGAATTAATTTATAATCAAAAGCAATAAAATATCCAGAAAGGCCCCCAAAATGTAGACATTAAATAAAACATCCATGAATTAAAGGAGAAAAACTGTTTAAGTAAAGAGATTTATAACCAAATCATTATAAATGTAATAGCAAACATAAATGCATAAAGTTTAGCTAAGACAGCAGTTAGAATGAAAATAACAGCCTGAAATGGTATTAGAAAAATAGAAAACCCAACATAAGCAGAAGGAAGGAAATAATAATTATTGAAATAAATGTAACAAAAAAACAAAAGATGAAATAAAACTGAAAGTTAGTTTTCTTAAGATGCAGTTCTTGCAGTTCTAAGAATAATAGGACCATTTATGCCAGTAAATTCAACAATTTAGATAAAATGGGAGACATAGACTTTAAGGGTTCATTCAAGAATTAATAACCTAAAAAACTCTTTCCTACTTAATATACTTTTTTAATATCAAAAACTTTTCCAGGAAAAAATCAAACTAGTCAACTGTAACATTTGAGAAAGAAATGACACAATCTTATAAAAATTTTACTAGATAACCAATAGGGAGGAAATTTTTCTGAACTCAGTTTGGAAGCTAAAAAATACAATATTGTAACAAAACCTGACAAAAACATTACAAGAAAATGCAGACCAGTTTTCCTCATAAGCATAGAATGAAATCAAAGAGCTTTCATTGATTGGTTCTCAGAAGCAGACCCTCAGACCTTTATTTGCCCATTCCCTCTAAATCTGTCCTTTCCCCTGAAACGTGTTCAGCATCACACCAACGAGGACGTGGGTTGTGGCCGCACAAAAAACAAAGCATTTGCAAGTTGAATGCAGCAACATTTTGAAAGAACGATCAGATGAGATTTCTCCTAAAAAAAAAAAATCAAAATTTGCTTGCTGGGCATTTTCTCAGGGTCCTTAGGTCTCTTCCAACTCATAACCAGCCTGGAGGATGGCATAAAATTCCCCCTGTGGGTGTCTGAGACTGTACATCTTTCCCTAAGCAGCACACTTCCACTTTCTGGAGCAGGGAGCTAGTGATTTCTAATAGCGGCGCCTGGGGTCTACGGCCCAATATGTAATCCACTAGGCCTGCTGATAGTATTGGGTCAATATGCACTTTGTCCACATTTTAATAAAATGAATAGATTTGAGGATTGAATTCCATCAAATGCTTTTGTTCTGTGGAAGCAGTCACATTATTTAAAAATTTTATTTGCGAGCGCTGTACTAATTTTTTAATTGATTAATTTAAAATAATTTTATTGGGGACTCAGACAACTCTTATCACAATCCATATATCAATTGAATCAGGCATGTTTGTACACATGTTGCCTTCATTTTTTTCTAGACATTTATTTCTACTAAGGCCTTGGTATCAACTCTTTTCCCCCCATCCCTCCCCCCTCCCCACATTATTATTTTCAGTATTAAATTTTTAAAATCATTTTTATTGTGTTGAAACATCTTTGTATCCCTGATATAAATCATATTTAATTAAATAGTACTATGAAATTATCACATTGTTTAGCTCAACTTCATAATATTTAGGATCTTTGCATCATTATTTTAAAATAATTATGCAGTTTGACTGTTTTATGTGCAATTCTGATCCATTTAGTGTATAAGAAATGTTAGGATTCTACAATTTAGTAAGAGTTCCATGATTTCTCTTTTTCATCCGTTTACCCTTTATCAACAATAAAATTACATATTCCTAAAAATTTTAAGAAATTTTTTAATCAGATCATTTGGGCCCAGAATAATTTTTTTCTACCTTCCCCAGTTTATTCTGTAGTTGTTCTATACAAGTATAGTACATATTCATAAATTCATTGGTTACTTAATAATTTCCTAATAATGTACCTATTTGATCCATATTTTCATATATACCTGGGAAAATGCATCTTGTCTTTTCAGTCTTCTATCTTTTGTAAGCACAACTGTACTTTCTTTCTGCTTTTTAGCAATTTATTGAAATCTCTTCTTTTTGTTATTGGTCATACTGTTTAACACTTTCTGTATTTCTTGTCTTTTAAGATAGCCTTCAATTCTATTTATCAAAACTTCACATTATTTAAGCCCTTTTATGTCGCTGTGTCCCATCTCATTCTTGAGTCTTTGTGCTCTATGGTTCCTTGATGGAATATCTAAAATATTTTATATTTCATATTTGCTAAAAAATAATTTAATTCTTCCTAATTAAAAATGGTAATAATTAAATAGCACAACTGTCACAACATAAAACAGTACCTCTTCTAACCCAATAGCTTTTTGGAAATAGGTTTTTAACTTCTGGGTGGAGAGATTTTGTTTTGGTGTCTAATTTATTGCACTGTGTGTTGGTCTGGGTAGACTAGAGAAACAGATTCATAAACACACATATGTATATAAGGGAGAGGTTTATATACAAGAGGAATTGAACATGGAGAAAACATCCCAGCCCAGTCCAGTCCAAGGCCATAAGTCTGATATTAGGCCATAGGTCCAACATCAATCTATAAAGTCCTCTTCAGACTCATGAAACCATGCAATGAAGCCAAATGCAGGACAATCACAAGCCAGTGGGTAGAGAGTCTTTGGGTCCAGTGGCGTTGTAAGCATCTCTGTGCTGGCAGGGGTCTTCTGTGGCTTCTCCAGCTTCCGAGGTCTGGTTGCACCCATGTGGCTTGTCTTCTACAATGTCTCCCAGGGAGGAGCAGAGAGAAAGAGAGAGGTGTCTTCTGCCTCCAAGGAGGAAATACCAGATTTCCCAGAATTCTCAGGAGAAGGCCATGCCCACACAGAAGTCTCATTGGCTATCTCCAGATTGACAGCCTAGACTCCACCCCTACACTCTTAATCCTTAAATTGATACCAGATTGGGTTACTACCACATACTGTTAAAACAAAATTAACCTTTTAATATTTCATCTTGAAATTTGGTGAGATTCTCATTGTGGTCTAATGTAAGGTAATTTAATATAATTGGCCCACCCTAATTATTTAGACTTTAGTTTATTTGACCTGTCTCTTTGCTTGATCCTTTTTTTCTTGTATATGAACTATTCCCCTTGAATATACCTTTTGATTTTTATCTGCCCACCCCCCTTCATTATATGCTCTTGTAGATATTTTAGGTTAATTCTGTAAGTAATAAACAGTTCTGAAAATCACTAATTTTTCATCTGTTGGTTTCTATTCTTCTTATTGTGATTAAATGTTTCTCTAAAGAGAATGCTCCACCTTCCTGTGTGCCTGTGGAGACCACTGCCACTGCTTCTTTGTTATGACACTTGTGGGGGGTTCAAAGAGAGGGGGAACCACTTCACTGGGTGATGAAAACTCACTTTAACTGTATGATAAAAACAGTTGGGCATGGAGAGGAGGGAGCAGACATAAGAATGTGAAAAAGCCAGACATAGGAGTACTTACTGATGAGCTGGACCTTGCAGGTGAGGGAGAGGGCAGGCTCTAGGACGACTTGTGGCTTTTAATTGACAAAACAAACAGAAGAACGAAACAGCTTAGTGTGGTAGAGTGTGGGAATGAGTAGGAGACAGCTATAGAACAGTCAAGGTCATTTTATAAGCATATCCTAAAGCTCAGGACAGAAATCAGAGATAGAATATAAAATTTGCTCTAATAACATGTTCTAAAACTGTGATTGGGAGCCGCCCTGGTGGCATAGTGGGTTATGTATGCATCGGGCTGCCAACTTCAAGACCAGCAGTGCAAAACGTCCTCCTAAAACTACACAGGTAGTTCTGATACAGGAAGTGGAAGAGTTACCCTGATGCTAATTTACATCGAAATATAGCATAATTTAAGATTACATTGGCTACAACTCCAGACTGTAACAGCCTTACAGTAAAACTTCCTTTTATGTTTGGTCAGCAGGGATGTTCCAACTCAGGAAGGAGGCTACCAAGGCATTGAGATAAGTAGACAGCCACGAAGCGCACCTCAATTTAGATAGACAAGGGTGCATGAAACTTCTGGGGATGGTGGTCGAACAGCCCCTCGAGAAATATAGGTATAATTTCTAAAGATCATTGTAAAATCGACCTTCTTAGAGTATCAGGTGTATCCTGTAACATTGTAAAACCTTGCTAATCTCTTTCTATAATCATTGATTAAAAAATAAAAAACTGTTTCTTTCTTTCATTTTTTTTTTCAAACCTGCTTCTTATGTATTAACGTTTGAGGTCAGTATTGGATTCTGAAACAGCTCAAAGGAAAAATCTGCCTGTTTTCTTTCTGCAAGCACTTGCAGGAATTTCTCAACAACCTGGTCTGTTTGGGGCTAATACAGTCTTCCTGGATCCCTTGCAGCCATTAACAGTCTATTTGGTCCTACATAGTGGCTTTGAGTTGGAATCAACTCAATGACAGTGGTTTGGGGTTCGGGCTTGAAAACAGTGATTTAGAATGTTTTCTAAGAATGCAGACCCAAAAGGCCCTCATTCAAGATCTCGGATGCAATCTGACTTAGACTGAAGGCTAGATTCTGAAAATGCCCAGATGATCGTGTCCAGATGTTCCTCTGAACACACTTTGGAAAACATTGCTTTTGACCCATTAATGTTGTTGGCTGCCATCAAGTCAGACCTGAACTCATGCTGCCCCCAGACATGATAGAACAAAACACTGTCTGTACTGTGACCTTCCACGCCCCGTTGTGAATCACACTGGTGATTCCGAGTCTCCACTGGTTGGTTTTCAGAAGTAGATCAAGCCTATATTCCTAGTCAGTCTTAATCTGGAATTTTCACTGAAACCTGCTTACTGTTGATAGAGGTAATAATAGAGATAGCCTGCATTGGATGGTATGAGATATGGGGTGGGGTTGGGGGGGAGGAATAGCAACAACAATAATAATATTTAATATAATAACAAGGGTTCCTGGGTGGTAGGGTGGAAGAGGGTGGGGATTAAGGGGAGCTGATATCAAAGAGTGCAAGATGAAAGAAAATGTTTTGAAAATGATGGTGGCAGCAATGGTGCAATCACGCTTCAGCTAATTGAACAATGTATTGCTATCATATCTGTAAGAACTCCAAATAAAATGGAAAAAAAGTTAGCCGGCTGTTAATCTAAATACTAGAAAATGTAACAGTTTAAGATTTAGTTTGTTAAAAATCCAAAATGTAACAGTTTCTTTCCTTGTAATAAAAATTCCTTTTAAGCTTAATCACTATGGAAGTTCTCCCTCAGGAAGGAGGCAAGCAAGGCCTTTAAGATAAGTAACTAGGTATGAATCACCCACCGTTCAGAGGCCCCAGGCAGTGGTGGTCTGGCAAGGCCAGGCATGGAAGCATCTCCCAATGTAGATAAACAAGGCACAGAAAGCTTCAGAGGATGGTGATCTAGCCCCGGAGAAATGTGGGTAGATAACGTCCTGTGATCATTGCAACGTCTATCTGCTTGTCCCAATGTTTAGTGTAGCAATTGTATCCT
This sequence comes from Echinops telfairi, assembly GCF_000313985.2. NCBI lineage: Eukaryota > Metazoa > Chordata > Mammalia > Afrosoricida > Tenrecidae > Echinops > Echinops telfairi. Next base: position 3,051,028 of record NW_022103897.1, on the reverse strand, counting down.
GTAATCATTGCAAAATCTGCTAATGACTTCCTGAATCATTATAAAAACCTGCCTTTGTCACATAGTTTAAGGTATAGAACTCGCTTGATTTTCACTAAATTTTTGAAGCAGTTTGGAAGTAGCAAACCGCACTCTTGCCTTCTGTCTCACGTTTCAGAATAAACTTAGACTTCTCTCTACTCAATCGGGATGGGCAGAATTGGCTGACACAGTGACAGTCGATCCTGGACTCTTAACTTCCTACTACAGCATCATAGTGAACAAGTAAGGCTCCACCAACAGATGCACAGTGACTATACCAAAGGTGCATAGACAGGAATGGAAACTTGGTCTCCTACATGGAAGGCAAAAATGAAATCCCTGATCCAGCACTACCCTATGTCAAATTCATTTGCTTGCTGTCCGGTGCCCTTGTGTTGATGTGGAGGCATAGCAAGCCCATGTGATAGAGCGGAGCCCGCCTAGCATCTTGTAGGTTCTAATCTTTAAGGAGGCAGATGGCCAGTCTTGTCTCCTGCCATGCCACAGGGTAGTTTAACACACTCTCAGCCTTTTGTAAGCAAGCGAGTAGTTAACTTTTGTGCCAACCATGTTGTTTTCTTAGATTAACAGCCCCAATAAACAGACTAGAGACCACTAGAAATAGACTAAAGATTGTCAGATTTCTCAACAATTTAGTAATCAAATTGGCTATATAAATCTTTTTCACACTACCCCCTGCCCCCAATTTTACACCAAGCTTCAGAGCTTTTTTTTTTTTTTGCTACTGTAGATACAGGCAACTGTAAGCAAGCATAACACCTAATATTTCTTTGTCAGATCTAAAGTAATGTAAACATTTATACTGCTCCTATTATTCATAGGCTAAATATTTGCATATTTTAAATAAGGTCAAAGTGCACCTTGCTGGGAGTTCTGGATATGAGTACAAGCACCTGACCATTTTTTTGTGTGTAACAGAAAAGAGCTGAGCTTACAAAAATACTTCAAGAGAAAGGAGGAAAGCATTTTTGGTAGTTTAGAAGGAAATTAAGATTTTGAGCAAGAGTGACTAGAAAGGATATGCAGAGCTGGAAGTGAGAATGCTAGTATTTTAGCTTTTTTGTGTGATGCTATAAATTCTTTGCAGGAAGAATTTGAATTGCCTATAAATAAAATAATTTACACCCTCTCATTTCCCTCTGCAAATATCTGTAATGTCTCCATGATGCGAGATCCCAAAGAGTTCTAGCTCAAAGGAAAGGAAGAGATGAATATTGCCAGTGACAGGAATTTGATGCACTGTTTTTATTTTCTCAGACACATATTAAAATTATCAATGGATCAATTACTGTAGATTCAAAAAGCAGTGTTAAGCAGCAGTCTTTGTGAGCTGCAGAAATCTTCTCCACTTATCATTTCCGTACTACCTGAGAAAATGTATTCCTTTGTCCCACAAAATTGTGGTACTGAAGATAGTCTTTAAATTGAAAAGAAAACAGCAGTGCTGGGGGAGGGGTTTGAGAGTGCATTTCAAAAAGTTATTTACATATTCTCCAAAGCAATTGCTAGTGTCTGGGAAGAAGTATTTTTATCTTTGAAGCAGTATCTATTCTGGGTGGGAGGGGATCATGAGAGACTTTATCAGCTAGATAACAAACTGACCAAAGTTCAAAGAGAAGTATTTAAAATAAAATAGTCTAAGAATGTCAAAATTACTCTTGGTTAGACATATATCTGGTTAGATATGTAAGACAAGAAGCTTTAGGCAATAGAATAATCACCCATTTCCAGAACACTCTGTTTTCTCTTTTGTTTTGTTTTTACTAAAGAATTACAAATATCCACTTTTTTTTTCTTCAATTAGAATATAGAGACTTCAAAGCTGGACCACCAAGGTAATATCATTAAACTAATATACATATGTTATTAGAAAAATGCAAATATTTAACATATGACAAATAGAGGCAATGTAAACATTATTTGATGATTCAATTCTGACAAAAAGCTACCACGTGATGCTATTTTTTAGAAATCCATAGAAAGCCCTTTGGAGTGCCGTTCCACTCATGGTGCCCATGGAGTCACCCCAGGCCTGCAGTGACTCCACAGAAGCAATTGAAAGTCAGTATACAGTGTCCGTGTAAGTTCATAGACCTGTGCCATCTAGCCTTGAGAATAGAAGACTACAAGGGGAGTCACTCCTGAATGTCCTTATTTACTTTATTTTATAATCATTTTATTGGGAACACTTGCAGATATCATACCATTCCATAGTTCAATCACATCAAACTGTTCCACAATTGCTACCACAACCAGTTTCAAAACATTCTCTTTCTTCTTGAAGTCCTTGATATCTGCTCCCCCTTCATCACCTCCCCTCCCCATCCTCAATTAAGGGTTCCCCAGGAACCCTTTTTATTTCTTTATGTTTGCCATTTACCTGTAGTTATTGGCTCACCACTCACCTGCCCCAACTCTTCCCTGCCAACCCCCCCAGGAACCATCAGTCCGGTCTCAGTCTCCATAAGATTGCCTATCTTGTGTAAATAAGCCTGAATATCTTTAGAATGAGAATTGTGACTGGATGATTATCTATTCTTAGTTCTTAAATATTTGACTGCATTTCCCATAAATTCAACCCAGAAAATCAAGGACCCATTTGATCATCAGAGACATTAACTAATTTTAGTGTTCTCCATAACTGTGGGCTGCTTGCTCTCTATGTGGTACTCTAGTTTCCCCACCTTTCTTATCTTCTCATCTGGGATGTCTTTCTTGGTGGTGCTATTTACCATTGAATTGGCTTCTCATCTCTACTTCAGTGTAATTGTTGACCTTTGGTACCCTAAAATCAAAAAGTCCACCAAGTTGATGTCACTTCCTGCTCATAGCCCCCAAAAGGCCAGTGTGGAATGGCCCCACAGGGTCTGTTGCTGTTGTTTAAGGAAGCAGACAGCCACAAAATGTTTCTATGGAGTTGCTTGTGAATTTCAATCAGCAATCTCTCAGTTAACATCCAACCATCTTACCATGTGTTTCCAGTTTTCCTTTCTGAGATAAATTATATGAGGGGTATCCCCCCAAAAATCCAGAATTGCATGGAGCAGAGTGGAGCTTTCCTAGTATACATTTTTCCCATTAGGCGAGCATGGAGCGATTCGCTCTGAGTTAGTGCACCCAATGGCATCACCTGGGAAGGTTCTCTCTGGTCACAGTGAATTTTTTTCATAAAAGCAGTTTCCCTCGAACCTCGTTTTTTGTGATGGTTTATTTAAGAGAACAGCATGCACCTGTGGAATTTTGTTTCCAGCTCAGGAAAATGCCGCAGAAACCGTTGTGATGTTGAACACAGCTTACAAGGACAGCGCTGTGGGAAATGCTCAAGTGGATGAGCGGTTTTCTCATTTCAAAAAAATCTGAAATGTCAATTGATGACAAACCTCATTCTGGACGCCTGTCAACTTCTCAAATGAACAAAAATGTTGACTTATAATACATTTGGAGTTTGTTCCTCCATGTCAGACTGTTAATCAAGCCTTCTATTTAGAGATTCTGAAAAGATTGCGTAACAGTGTGTGACAAAAAAAGTCCTGATTTGTGGCAGTTGGGGCTTTGGTTTTTCCACCATGACAACGCACATCTCACACAGCCATCTCAGTGTGCCAGGTTTGAGCACCTCGTACACAGTATATTGCAGATACTGTCAGTTCTCCCTTCAAAGAGCCCTACACATTCTGCTTTCCCTTGGTGGCCTAAGGACCAACTAGACTTGACTGTGGTGTTCTCTGCCCAAATCTTTGCTTACCTACCCCTACATTTCACTGCATCTGGAAGCGGTATCAACATTTTCCAATCACTTGAAAATAACTATTGAGTTAGTTTTAATGTCTTTCCTTTTGTTCACCACTTCCATTATTTTCAAAAAAGTCAGTTCTTCTAACCTCATGTACCTTGAATCCACTGTATTTTAATATGTCTCTATCGCATATCTAACTCCAGTTCACCTCATTCAGATATTCTTAAGCCATCTGCTTAATAGGTTACAGCTCAAACATTGTGGTAGTTATATAATCTGTTGATAATTTGAGATGTAGGGGTGAAGGGGTGGAGTTTAGTCTGTCAATCAGGTTGCAGCTTGGTGACTTCACTTGGAGCCTCTAAGGAGATAAATAACTCGCTGGAGGCAGGACACGCACGCTCTCTGGGAGACATTCCTATTGAGAAGACATATGGCGCTACGCTAGCACCCTGGAGCTGAAGGAGCCACGTGGAGACCCCTGCCAGTGCTGAGATGCTCCCACTGGCATGTGATCTTCCTGCATTCTGCATCATTGTTTGTATTGTGGGAGTTTGAAGAGGAATTTACAGATTGATATCAGACATATGGGCTAATATCAGACTTATAGACTTGATCAGGACTGGGGTGGGATGTTTTCTTGATATTCAGTTACTCTTGTATATAAAGCTCTTTCTTATACACATATGAGTGTACCCAGGATAACTCAACCATATTAAAAAATTAATAGCCATTCACAAGTTATATTGATTTCAAATCATGTATGATAATAAACAACAACAAAAATCACAGAACCCCCAAAGATGAGTCCTAAGTCAGGAGTACTAGATTCTTATTTCTGCCATATACCAGGTTTGTTATATTGGACATTAGTATACTTGTTTATACAATGAGCATAACGTCCTTTGTCCCTTAAAGTATAATAATACAGCTCTTTGGGGGGAAAATATCCATTAACTACTGAAATTTTCTCCTCTTGGTTCTTCTCTCCATAGCAACCATTTCCCATCTTTCCTGGGCCCACTGGTTTTCAATGCCAACAATGTTCTTACCTTCCACTTTAGAATTTAACATTAGTTTTCTTCAGTTTGTTTGTTTTGCATGTGATTTTCTCTTCCCAGCCTGTGCATCATCATGGATTTGGGACCCTTATACTATTCTGCACATTTATTCATCACAATATTTATCATCAAGTAGAAGGACCATGTCTTATTTGTATTCATACTCTTAATGGCTGGGCACCGTGGAGGCATGTTGGTATAGAAGTTACATGTTGAGCTGCATATAATCTTCATGGTCAGCAGTTCAAAACAACCAGCAGCTTCACAGGAGGAAGACTGAACTTTCTACTTCTTGTGTTAGTCTGGGTAGACTGGAGTAATAAATCCATGGACACTCATATGTGTATAAGACAGAGTTTTATATAAAGAGTAATTGTACATTAAGAAAGCATCCCAACCCAGTCCAGTCCAAACCCATAAGTCTGATGTTAGCCCATATGTCCGATACCAATCCATAAAGTCCTCTGCAGACTCACGAAGCACAAGCAATGATGCCGAATGCAGGACAATCATAGGCCAGTTGGTAGAAAGACTTTGTATCCAGTGGCGTTGTAAGCATCTCAGTGCTGGCAGGGGTCTCTAGTTGGCTTCTCCAGGTCCATGGTTCTGGTTGCATCAGGGTAGGTCCATGTGGCTTCTCCTCAGGGATGCCTCACAGGGAGTCAACCTTGGGTCTGGTCAGTAGAGTGTCTCCAAGGGAGTGAGGAGAGAGAGAGTGAGTGAGTGTGTGTATGTGTTTCCTGTCTCCAAGGAGGAAAAACACAGGACTTCCCAGAATTCTCCGTGGAAGGCCATGCCCACACAGAGGCCTCATTGGTTATAGCTTGATTGACAGGCCAAACTCTACCTGTTCACTCATAATCCTCTCAAATTGATGAGATTATGTAACGACCACGTTTCTGTAAACAGTTGCAGTCTCAGAAACCAATAAGGGGTCACTATGTGTCAGCATTGACACAATGGCAGTGAATGAGGGAGTGAATGCTTAGCCTCCAGTAACTTGAATGGGATTAACAGTTCAGAATTCAACTACTATCCCAAAGGTTGACCATTTGAACCCACCATAAGGGACCTTAGAGGCAGGCTTGAAGGCTCCCTCTGGTAGGTCACAGGCTTGCAAGCCTTGTGGAGCAGTTCTTTTCTACATCTGTGGGTCATCATGAGTCAGAATCAATTTGACAACAACTAACCAAAAAAAAAATCTACCCTAGGGCCCAGTGTTTACTGAAGAGAACTAAGCGGAGACGATAAGCACTAAGGCACACAAGCTATTGGGTCTGCTAGGCATTGCCCAGATGCATGACAGTTCTATCATACCAAGAGCAGAAAGGTGACTGCAAAACTCTTCTTTCTCATGAAACTCTGTCACACCTGAATTTAAGTGATCATTCTCTTTCCATCTCCAACTCATCAAAATAACAAGTATATTATATAGGGCATCAAAAGGGGGAAAAAATAAAAATAAAACCCCACGAACTATTGTTTCACTGTACATCTTATATAATCACATTTTTTTAAAAGTCAATCTTCAATGTTCATGGATTATAGGTCTTTAGACTTTGGGTGGAAATATATGGTAAGAGGAAGTTCTACAATTTATTGGCTGATCATATTACATGATGTTAAGGAAAGTAAGGTAAGTCTGAATGTCCAGATCTCTTTTTTCTTTGAACTATTATTTTTATAATGTTGGTATCAAAAAAATCATTGATTCTTAGGGTTTTAAGGAACTTTAGAAATATTGCAGTCTAATACTTATTTAAGCTGGGTTACTGAAGACCATTATTGTGTTAGTCTGGGTAGACTAGAGAAACAAATTCATAGACACTCATATGGGAATAAGAAAGAGCTTTCTATTCAAGAGCAATTGAATATTCCAGAAAACATTCCAGCCCAGTCCAGATCAAATTCATAAGTCCAATATTAGCCTATATGTCAATACCAATCTGTAAATTCCTCCTCAAACTCATGCAACACATTCAATGACCCTGAATGCAAGAAGATCACAAGACAGTGGGTGGAAAGTCTTGTGGATCTAGTGGCAGTGGAAACATCTCAGCACTGATGTGGCTCCTCCAGCTCCAGGGCTCTGACTCCATCAGGTTAGCTCCATCTGGCTTGTCATCAGGAATGTGAAGCAGAGAGACTGTGTGTCCTGCCTCCAGGGAGGAAGACAAGAGTTCCCAGAATCCTTAGGAGAAGGCCATGCCCACACAGAAGCCTCATTGGCTATGACCTGACTGACAGGCTAGACTCCACCCCTTTGCTCAAGTTGACAGTAGATTAAGTAACTGCCAGCCAAAGCTGGAAAAATCTGGAGCCATTAAGGAACTCTCCTCTCTAGGACTGAAAGATAAAGAAAGCTTATGGACAACCAGAAAAGCTCATTAGTAACCATCTGGATTTACTTGTTGAGTGGAAGTAGGAGAAAAGTTACAATTGAGCGATGGGTTGAGTCTGACCAGTGACACCCATGGCCCAGGTTCACAGGGACTAGAGGAGAGATGAGAATGGGTTGGCTGGTCTAAAGCATAAAATCACATAGAGTTGTGCAGAACCTGAGCCTGTGACATAACCTAGCCCAAAGAGGCTAGGGTTGTTGAGAATTTGTGAAAGGGGTCCATGGTCAAAAGGCAAGGCAGTGAATGGGTACTCTGGTGAGGCTAAGCAAGACAGCCATCACTGAGTTGACCAGAACTGGACCAGATGAAGATAAGATTTTTGAGCCTGTGGATGGATGGATGTTACTGCTGACTTTTCAGCCTGTCCTGATTTGACATTGCCCATGGATGCAGACTCACAAGATTCCAACTGGATTGAAGATTCTTCATGTCAAAGAACATGTTTGTCTTCTCAGAGCACTAGGTTGACATAAATGGGCAGTATAGAAATCGGATACCCCAAAATTGGAGGAATAAAGGTATGAAGTGGCTGGCTTACAAATTTTCATGGGTAGAGAAATAATTTGATAGGGTTATGGTATAGGTTTTCATATAACTGCAATTGTTAGGCATAGAATATTTTTGTTTTGTTCACTTATAGAATAGTATGTTTGCATGAAGCTGGCATATTTTCAGTCTTATCCTGTTAGGCTTTTTGTGCCCACATGGAACCTCTAAGAAGATATGGGTGAAGATTAGCCTGTCAATCAGGTTAGCAGCTTGATGACCTCCTTAGGAGGTGGGACCCAGATAAACGGCTCCCTGAGAGGCCAGCCTCACTCTCACTGTCTTCACCTGCCTGTTGACCAGCCACACTGAGACCTGCGCAAGTCCTGTGATGTGGCCACCACCACTGAATCCACTGCCCTGTCATCTTTCTGCAGTCTGCACCATTACAGGTGGCTGTATGGGTTTGAAGAGGGATTTGTGGATTAGTATCGAATTTATGGGCTTGATCTGGACTTGGCTGGGATATTTGCTTGATATATAATTACTTCTTGATAACAAGCTCTTTCTTATACATATATGAGTGGCTCTGGATTTGTTTCTCTAGGCAACATGTCCCAACACAAAGAGGTTCGAGGCTACGAGAAAAATTGACATACTGCAGAGACAGAAAAAAAGGCCTTCATTTGGGAAAATCCTAAACAAACATGAAAGGCGGATAGGATGATGTGAGCTGGGTAGGCAGGACCAGCTCATGCAGTTCCTTTAGGAACCGGTTTTTTGTGCTATGTATGATGAGAAGGCAATGGTTGGTTTAAGGCTGAGGACTGACATGATTGGATTTACCTCTTAAAGAGATCACTTTGACTCTTGTGTGGGAAATTGATTGTAGCCAACATGAGAGAAAGGGAGGAAACCAATTAGGAATCTAGTGGTTCAATTCATTTGAGATGGTAACTCAGAGATTTAAACGAAGTCATTAATAAAACAAATGGAGAGAAGAAGACAGATTTCAGATATGCTTTAGAGGGTGAATGCATGGGGCATGATGCTGGAATCAATTTATGTATGAAGAAAAACGAGAAAATAAGAAATGACAACTTTAACAATTGGGTGGATATAGCTTTTACTGGTGTAGGATGGTCTTTGCGGGAAGGGTGTGACTTTTCTTTTGATATGTTAACTTTAAGACGCCTATCAACATTTAAAGGAAGATGTCAAGTGGCACTTAGATCTAGGATGCTGGAATCTATGTGAAAACTCTGGTTTGAAGATACACATTTGAATACTATTAGCATATAGATAGATATTTAAAGCCACAGACCTGACAGCATTCATCCAGGAAATGGTGACAAAAGAGTACTCAAGAACAAGCAGTGAGGTGACAAAAGTCTGAGCATCCTGGAAGAAAAGGGGAAAGTAACACAAAAGGCTGAGAAAAAATAGCCCAGTGCCCTCTTTTGGTATCTGGGATCATGAATGGAAACTGTGACCACGCAACACAGGAGAGAATTTTTGTCAGCAATACTCATAGTATTGGATTTTGTCTTCTCCAACTAGTCATCTGAAAGCCCTGGGAGTCATGAATTGTTTAAGTACATGCAGCTAATGGAATGATTGGATGTTTGAATCCACCCAGAGGGGCCTCAAGAGAAAGATCTGGCAATCTATTTCCAGAAAATCAGCTAGGGAAAATACTATGGAGCACGGTCTACTCTTAACAAACATTGGGGTCTCCATGAGTCAGAGTCGACATTACAGAAATTGGTACTAGTACTGTTAAAAAGTCTTCCAGGTCCTCTGAATTGTCATTGCTCTTGGATTTAAGCTTATTCCCCAGCCTTGAAATAAAGACAGTCTTGTGGATGAAAATCCATAGAGCAATCTAGACAAGGCAATTTGGAGCCATCGCATGTCCACCTAGGGAAAAATGATGGATGATGCATATCCCTGCAATGGGACAGAAATAAAGGAGAAAGGGAGAGAGGACCCTATTAGGATCCTATGTAATAATGACCAATGTTAATGGCATTGGGTTTCTTCCCAACTATATTGTACTTTATGGTTTCTCTTCAACTCACACAGTGAGACTTAAGAGAGGACCCTTTGCCATAAAGACAGAAGTAGTGATTGACAATTTTCCTGTCATCCTGTTGTTTTCCAAGCTCTTGTGATCTTGGATCCATTTTCTAATAGCTACCAAAGTTCAGAAGCCTTGGGAAAAGAGTTAGTGAAGGCAGGTTAGAGACAAATAGTAAGCTTCTTCTATTTTTTGACTTTCAATATACACATCTACTACTTCCAGTCTCTCGGATTTCATGCAGTCCACCTAAAATGTGATTTAACTAACAAGTATTCTAGCATGAAGGTCTGCTTTATTCCTTTCTCAGCTATGACATTTGAGGAAGATTGTTGTGATTAGAACTGTGTGATCATTCTGATGCTGGATTAAATCTCTACTACTGTTTATTGAAGTAAAGGTTTATGAAAATAATCCATTAGCTTTGGCTGCCTCCCTTTTCGGTAAAGTTCTTCTGAGGATAGCCATGAATATTAATGTTTGTTGTTAGCACTTAATTCTCTGCCCTTTATCATCTCTTTCTCTGCAGCATCCTGTTTGAAATTCACATGGAAGGGCTTGCTTACCAAATTCACCTAGGTCTGTAATTCTCAAAGTAATTGAAGCAATCTATATAATTGAATGTCCACAGCCCTCCCACAACCTTCAAAAAAGAAGAACAAACAAATGGTTAAATGCCCACCCACCTTATTTAAAACAACACTCTAAACCCTCTATGGCTGCTTCTGGAAAGACTTTGTATCAGATGACAACTGCAAAGAGGGTACAATAAAAGGGACTCAACCCCAGGAAACCCAGTCGTCAGTGCTACAGAAATAATGAACTGCTCGTCCCCATCACAGAACACCCAAGCAGAATAGTTTAAATATTTGGGACTATTATGTTGTTGATGATGTTATTTTTTTTAAAATCATTTTATTGGGGGCTCATACAACTTTTATCACAATCCATATATACATCAATTGTATAAAGCATATTTGTCCATTCATTACCCTCATCATTCTCAAAACATTTGCTCTCCACATAAGGCCCTGGGATCAGCTCCTCATTTCCCCCCCTTCCTCCCCGGTCCCCCCTCCCTCATGAACCTTTGATAATTTATTAATTATTATTTTGTCTTATCTTACGCTGTCCCACGTAAAGTCAGTCAGGAGATAAGCAAAACGTAATATGTGTATACAATGAAATATAACTTAGCCAAAATGAAGTTTTAACCAAAAAACTACAAAACACTACTATATGAAACCAACAGATACTTGCATAAATGGAAAAATGTTCCATGTTCTTAGATAAGAAGGCAATGTGAAAATCTCAGTGCTACTCAAGACAATCTATACGTAGAATGTGTTCAAATCCAGATCTCAGCATCACTCTTTTCAGAAATGGAAAACCTAATCATCAAATTTAGATGAGAAGAGATCCATGATAAGAATTGTTAGGTAGACTAGTGTAGGGGGGTGGGGAATGCCCAGAGGGCCAAGCTAGGGGAACAAAGGAGTGGCGCACTGCACATGCCCAGAGGCTCAGGTTTCCCATGGTAGGCATGGGTGGGCGTGAACCTGAATTGGCCCACCTAGGCCAGGTGAATTCAATTCAGCCAATGGGGTCGATCAGTGGTCGTCCACCATGCCTCCCCGTGGAATCCTTGAAAAGGCAGAAGCCCAAAGTGGGAGGGGAGGTGGGAGGAACTTTGGCGCAAAGAGATTTTGGAGGGACTTTGGGACACTTTTGTGTGACGCCGAGACAAGCTGGATGCTCGGGAGGAGCCCCTCGGGTGCCGTGTAAACCTGAAACTTCTAACTCTCATAAAACTCACTTGGATCACAAACCAGGCTTCAGCGTGTATTCTTTCTCTTGCAGAGCCAAGGACTGAGACATAGATCTAGCTCCAGAGAGACCGAACAGAATCATTCCCCAAGAATCAGACAGAAGTTGGAGGCCTCTCATTCCCTGATGTCAAAACACAGCCACAGTAGTCAAGACAGCTGGGGACGGGTAAAATGATAGCGACACAGACCATTAATGGAATAGAAGAGAGAAACCAGAAGTAAACCCAAATACTTGGAGAGAACTGATTTTTGACAAAAGGCTGAAATACATTAAATGAGGGAGGGATAATCTCCTCAACAAATAATGCTGGCAAAATTGGGTTTCAATTTGCAGAAGAATGAAACAGAACCCGTACTTTACACCATATACGAAAATGCATTCAAGATGAATCAAAACCTTAGAACTACAAAGAAGATCGGAAGGGGGAGGGGGGGGGAGGGATAGACTTAAGGACCCTATTACATGGCATAAGCACACTATCAAACATAATGACAAACAAACACAGCAAAGGCAAAATAGAGACTGAGACCTCCTGAAAATGGGACACTTAAGTGCACCAAAGACTTCATCAAGAGACTAAAGTCCATACATTGGAGGGAAAAAATTGGTAATGCTGTATCAGACAAGAGATTACTTAAAATTTATAAAAAACTGCAATACCTCAACAACATGAAGATGAATACATGGCTAAATAAATGATACTATCAATAAAATTAACATATGCCATATTGGGATGGTTTATAATGTTCCTCAATAAAATGATAAAGATGTCTCTAAAGTGAATCAGGGGCATATAAAACCATAGATATATAATTGAAATTTGAGCTCACACTTAATTGTAGCCCTAGTCTAAGACCACTTAATTCTAATGACATAGCCCTACTTGATGTTGCCCTCATGAAGAGATCACTGAAGATATGGGTGCCATAGCAAAGGACAGTGAAGAACTCAGATGGTGCCCAGCTACCAGAAAGAACAGCATTTGGGGTCTTAAAGCCTTTTCTTAAAGCAAGTAACCATCTAAGTGCAATGTCAGCTAAGCCCAGGTGGAAGAAGCACATCACCCTGTGTGATCGAAGGTTGTAAATAATAAAATCCAAGACTCAAGGAGGAGGTCAGTATTAAGGCTTAAATACCAAGCACCCAGTTTGCAGAAGGCTATGAATGGCAGTAAAAGCCCATTTGTCTCTCCTCCCCCCTTGTCCCATTGCCACTGTGAATTAAGCTGCAGGGAATTTCCTTTGACCATTGACCAGGGATGAGAATAGTCTTACTATCAGAATACATTGGAAAGTGAATTAACGTCAATGTCATTTAGTTTAAATTAACACCCTGTCATTTGTAGGCCCTTTTGATCCATTTAAAATTTATTCTAGTTTTGATTATTTCTACTTTCTCTTCAATTAAGGTTTTGCCCTGTTTTATTTTGTTATTGTTGTGGGTTTTTATTTGTTTGTTTTCTTTCTTTCTCTTTCTTGGTATGTTTTTCTGTATGTGAAATCCAAGATAGGTAAATCTATAACTATAGTAACTAGATTAATAGTATCTTTAGAATATGACACAGGAGGGGGTGCAGAAATTGGTAGCCAATAATAGTGAGTACAAGAGAGAAGAAAATGTTGTAAAATGGATTGTGTTGATGATCACACAACTCTTTTTAATATAATTAAGCCATTGAGTTGCATGATATGTGAATTATATGTCAATAAAATTGTTATTTTTTAAAAATAGGCAGAGAACATGAATCGGCAGTACATCACAGTAGATATCTAGACAGCCAACAAACATATAAAGAAATGGCTTGTGATCACTAGCCATCCAAGAAATGAAAACCAAATCAACAATGAGATTCCACCTCATACCAGCATTGATAACAAAGGTAAAAACTGAAAATAACAAATACTGGAGAGAGTGCTGAGAGATTGCAACTCTCACACACTGTGGGCAGGGGGCGGGTCCTGCAAAACTGTGCAGCCACTGTAGAAATAGGTGCTTCCTCAAACAAAAAATCTAAATCAGCAATCTAACAGCAATCACTCTACTTGGTATATACTCTAAAGCAGTGATTCTCAACCGTCCTAATGCTGTGACCCCTTAATACAGTTTCTCATGTTGTGATGACCCCCAACCATAGGATTATTTTCATTGCTACTTCATAACTGTAATTTTGCTACTGTTATGAATCATCATGTAAATATCTGATATGCAGGATGTATTTCCATTGTTACAAATTGAACATAATTAAAGCATAGTGATTAATCACAAAACAATGTTACAAATAAATGAAATTTTGTCTTGAAGTATGGTGTAGCATGGGTAATACTCTTAACACTGGGTACTCATCTGTGGGCTTATCTACATGTGGGCAGCCCCGCCTGGAGGATAGAGTTCCTAAGACCATCGGAAATATGCCTTTTCCGATGGTCTTAGGCGACCTCTGTGAAAGGGTCATTCAACCGCCAAAGGAGTCGCGACCCACAGGTTGAGAACTGCTGCTCTAAAGAAATAGGAGCCATAGCATGGACAGATGTATTCGCATCCATCTTCATCAATGTACAATTCATAACAGCAAGGAGATGGAAACAGCCTAAATGCCCCTCAGTGCAAGAATAGATCACTGAACTTCGGCACATTCACACAATGCATCACTAAAGAATGCAATGTGAAATATCTCATAACAGGGCTAGACTTGGAGAACCTTATGGTAAGTGAAGTTAGTCAATCACAAAAGGACAAAAATTGTATAAGACCGTAGTGGTAAAAGATAGATAAGTAAATAAGTGCATTCCAGACCAAAAGAATAGATTTTGCTTGTTACCAGTGGTGAGAGAAGAGAGGGAAGGGAAACAAAAGGTCAGCGGGAAGACAGGTGTGCACTAAGGTGAAGCGGGAGACACTGTTACATAAGAGAGAGAAGAGAGACAAGGTGAAGGGCACATGGCAAGCTATTGGGATGTTTAAGTTGCTCAAATGGTGGAATACAAAAATGACCCGAAATGTAAACCTCCACCTAATTCATAATAAAAAGTAAAAAAAGAAAAACAAAATCTAAATCATTCAACACAAATGATCTTTGAGAACATTTGCTAGGTGAGCTAAGTCAGACACAAAGTTGTTAATATTGTATGATCCCACTTGCACAAAATATGCAAATATGTAGGAATCAAAGTTTCT
>NW_022103897.1:3033674-3036074 GCF_000313985.2 Echinops telfairi | reverse complement strand
AGGGATGGTAGGGCCAGGGAAAGAGGGAATCATTAATTAAAGGGCTCTGAGTCTTTGTTAATGATAGAAGAAAAACTTGGGGGGAAAACAGTGTTGGTGGTTATACAATATGATAAATGTAATCAGTGTAACCAAATTATCCATGAAAAAAATTGTTGAAGCAGCAAAAATTTCCTATACATGGTTTATCAAAAAAAGGTCTGGGGGTTAGATTATCCTTTAAATAAACCAGAGCTCTTAATGCCAGGCCTAGACTGTAAGAGATCATTCAGCTTCTGTTTTGCCTTCCTGGACCCTTTCCATCCTGTGAAGAGGTTCTGTTACACTGCTGGAGCAAGTCCAGCAGTCAGAGAGAGGGGCTCTTGAAGACAGATGAGAAGCCTAGTAGAGAAGACTGGCATACTAAACTGCCAACACCAATCCCCAGACAAGTGAGTTCAACTTCTTGTAACCTCTAGCACAGCTGCGGTGTTCCAGTCAATACTATGTGAAGAAGAATGGACCCATCCCTTGAGCCCTGACAAGATCCCTCACCAGAAATAAATGATTATTGCTTTAAAATCAAAAAACACTCAACTGCCATTAGGTTCATTAAGGTGGCTTATTACATAATAAGAACAGAAATAAAAAAGATGGGTAGCAGGCAACGTTTGAGTAAGTTCTTTTAAGGATATAGTTTCCCTAATAGAATTCAGTCTTTCGTCAAACTCTATTTCTAACTCTTTATAATTTATGATTTGCGTTTAAAATAATGAGAAAAACTACAATGCTGTTATTGAGTCCAATCTGACTTACATTTGCCCCAGGTGTTACAAGAAAACCCTGCTCTGTAGGGTTTTCTTGGCTGTAATGTTGACAGAACTTGTTCACCAGGCCTTGCTTCTATAAGTTTAAACCACCAGTGTTTGGGTTAGGGACCCTTGATGGCTATTTTTTGTGGTTGATGGGTTCCATTGAGTCAGTTGTGATTCACACCAACCCTTTGTACAAAGACCATAAAACACTGGCAGTCTTGTGCCATCCTCACCATCATTGTTATATTGGAGCCCACTGGTGGAGCCACCGTATCAATGCATCTCATTGAAGGTCTTCACTTTCGTGCGGAGCTTCTCCTTCATCAGTCATAACACCCTTCTCCAGCTCCCAGTCCCTCTGGATAACATGTCCATAGAGCATGAGGCGAAGTCTTGCCATCCTCGCTTCCAAGAAGCCTTCTAGCTGTACTTCTTCTAACACAGATTCCTTCCTTCTTCTCTCATTCAATGACACATTCAATATTATTCATCATCACGGTAACTCAAATGGATCAACCACTCTTCAGTCTTATTTATTCATTGTCCAGGTGTCATGTGCATATGAACCAACAAAAATACCATGATTTGAGTCAAGCGCCCCTCGGTCTTCAAAGTGATATCTTTGCTTTTTTAACATGTTAAAGAGATCATTTGCAGATTTGTCCAAAGCAATATGTTATTTGGTTTCCTGTCTGCTGCTTCCATGGGCATTATTTATGAATTCAAATAAAATTTAATCTTTGACAATGAGGCCCATTAAAATTGTTTATTGAGTGGTTTTAGATTCTACCAGTTGCCAGAAATTCATAAAGACCAAATTGTCAGAAACAAATGATATGAAGATTATAATTTTTATTACGACTCAATACTGTAGATTCAGTTCCTCCTCATAATGAGCCTGTAGGACAGAACAGAACTGCCCCACAGAGTTTTCAAGACCGGGATCTTTACGGATGCAGACTACCATATCTTTCTCTCACCTACTGGCTGGTGGGATCAAACCACTGACCTTACGATTAGCAGCTCAGTATTGAACTACCAGGGCTCCTTTCTTGATCTGGCCTTTCTCCCTGAGACTCTTTTTCCTAAGGTTCTGCTCTGCAGGAGGTAGGCACTCCATAAATAACACTGAGGTTGACAATTATACCTTCACACTCTACTTGAACTTTTTCAATGTGTTTTCAAATCTCTAGCTAATGTCACTTAATTTTTAAAAATAATCTTACCAGGTTGATAGTACAGATTTTATTATCTCCATTACACATATAAAGCACTAAGATATTGGAAGCATTGTGCTGAAAGACTGGCAATTTGAATCTAGGCAGCAGTGCCTCAACAGAATGGTCTGGGGGTCTATCTGCAACTCAAAGGCCGCCGTGATGGAAATTGTACGAAGCACAGTTTCATGCCAGCATACATGGAGTCACCATAAATTAGAATGAACTCATTGGCCATTGTTATTTTGTTATTATTGGTGGTGATTGAATGAACTATATGCCACTACTTAGCAATGGGCCATCTGAGAGCAACTTTAGTAAAAACTTAAACCCAGATTGGTCTTCTTTAAGTCGTGTCCTTTTCACTCCACCATAATTAGACTGTCTAC
>NW_022103897.1:3004828-3032972 GCF_000313985.2 Echinops telfairi | reverse complement strand
TTAGCAGCCAAGCATATAAATCGTTTGCACCACTCAAGAACACCTTTGTCCCTCGACACATCCCTAAAGTGAGGTAGAAAAATGCTGACCTTAAAACAAATCCAGCTCTCACACCGATTTCCTAAAAAGGAAAGAAAGAGAAAGGTAGTCTCGATTATGTTTCCTTTTGGCCCATTGCCTGATTTTCATTAGGCTTCCCACCCCCTGGGCACGTGATCCAAACCAAATGAAATATAGAAGTTCAGTTTTCAGTTTACAACCATGGAGAAAGAACATAGCATTACATTTCGGAGCGCACTTGCAATTATGAGGATTAACCGCTTAAATGTAAAACTGAAGCTTGGTGTTTCACATCTTTATTAGTCCTATGAAGGAAAATAATTATGCCTGACTCCTATTATGTTTGCTTTGATTTCTTTTAGGCCCTGGGAACATGGACTAGTGCTTGTCTTCATGGCTGCCAACATTTAAACCTTCCAAGCAATGCTGGATCCAACAACTGAACACTTGAAACAGGGCTAATGTATAACACATATCATCCTCTCCGTCAAAAACCCACTGCAACCCCTGAAGCATTTTTAGCCATAATTTTTTTTGTCATAAAATAAATATAAAACTGTACGCAAAATCTTGTTTAATTTTTGTTTAGATCATGTTGTGGGAGGACACCCTTTCTGAAATGGTTTCTGAGAGTGTTTATATCTCTGATGAGCTGCTACCATTGCTAGGGATTCACGCTGGCTAATTGCTGTATTTCAATTTTGGAGTCAATATTACTCTAAGTACTAAGTAGACTGTTAAAAGGAAAATAAGTCTCCCGATTAAAAAGAATGAAAATAGGAGTTGAATGTGAGAGTCTAAAATTGTGACTAGGATGGCATTTTTCTCTTTCTCTGAGCCTTCTTCCTCATCCTCTTCCAATTTCTTGCTGATGTTCAATTAAAAGTACCCGGAAGAAACTCTGCTTGTGAGAAAGGAAGGTCATAAGTTCTTGTATAGGAAAATGATGGTATGTTGAGAATTGGTGAAGTTGACTACTTTACTCCTTTCTATATACTTTTTAGATTCTATAACAGGTTTTTAAAATTTTTCCTAGCCAAGGAGTAAAAACCAATTAACCAGACTAACATAAACTGAATAACAGAACTAATGTTAAGTTTTCTCTTTCCTACAAAACGAAACAAACAAAAAACAATCACTGAATGTTTATTTCCCTTGATCTGTATTATCCAAAGTCAAAAGAGATTTTAATGTCAAAATAACTTGAAATTGTAGTTGTCATAGGAGTTTCAGAGGATAACTCAAAAAAAACATTTTGATTAGTATGATTCAGAATCAGCTTGATAGTGGTGGGTTTTGTTATAGTTGATGTGGTGGATTGAATGATGTCCCCAACCCCACCCTGATAAAAGAAAAATACTTCCACCTGGAACCTCTAGATGTGACCTTACTTGGAATAAAAATTTTTGAAGATGTAATTAGTATAAATTCATGAGAGGGTTCATTCTGGATTAGAGGGGACATGGATCTAGTGTCAAGTGACTTTATAAGAGACAGGAAAGGAAAATATACAAAGACACAGGAGAGAAGGCCCAGTGAAGAGGGAGGCAGACAATGGGGTGATGATCCTTTAAGTGAAAGGAATGCTGGACACTGTCAGAACCTAGAAGAGATGCATGGAAGGGATTCTGTATTCTCCCAGAGCCTCCAGAAGGAACCAATCTAGCTAATACCTTGATATTCGACTTCTGGCCTCCACCAGGACTGAAAGGTAATACATTTCTGTTTTCTAAAGCTATGGTAATTTGTTATGGCACCCCTTAGGAAACAAATATAGGGAGTGGTGGGGAAGGGGGACTTATAGCAATGATGACTGTACCACCCCACCCAAGAGGAATGAAAAACAGAATGCAGGTGAATGGATACATTGGATGGGGTGAGATAGGCAAATAATAAATTATATAATATACAATAATAAGGGTTCCTGGGGGTAGAGTGGGGGAGGGAGGAGATAAGGGGGAGCTGATATCAAAAAGTTCAAGAAAAAGGAAAATGTTTTGAAAATGATGGTGCCAACAACTGTACAATTATGCTTGATTGAATTGAATTATGGATTGTTACAATATCTGTAAGAGCTCCCAATAAAATCATATTTTAAAAAAGGAATATATGAGACAAAGAGCATGTGTGTGCCTTTTCAAAGATTACCTTTTCAAGTTTTGCTTCTAAATAAAATGCTAATTTATATTGTGTTCCAATGATATATTGATGCATAACAAACTAATACAAAAGTTAGTGGCTTAAAATCACAACAGCTGTTTCCCAATTTGTGACATATCTAAGTTACAACAAACTACAGTTATGGGTTTTGTTGCTATTTTGGGTACATTGTATTATTAGTGATAAGGATGTATTTAGGCATTGGACTACTAGCAAAATGTCAGTGGTTTAAACCACCTAGCCAAGGAAGGTAAAGCTCTCTGCTTCTGGAAAGATTTATAGTCTCAGAAAGTCTTTGTAGGGTCCCTGTAGCTCATAATTAGCCTGATGTCAGTGGGTGGGGTAGTTACATAAACTGGTGTCAACTTGAAACTATTGAGAATGAAGGGGTGGAGCATAGCCTGTCAATCAGGTCACAACTTGATGATCACATTTGGAGGCAGAGATAAAAAACTCACTGGAGGCCATATACGCTCTCTCTGCTTCATCTTCCTGCTGAAAAGACACATGGAGCTTTGCTGATGGAGCCAGAGCCCTGGAGCTGGAGGAGCCATGCGGAGACCTACTCCAGCACGGAGATGCTTCCACTGCCACTGGATCCACAAGACTTTCCACCTGTAATCTTCCTGTATTTGGTGGCATTGCATGTGTTGCATGAGTCTGAAGAGGAATTTACAGATTGGTATTGGACATTGGGCTAATATTGGATTTATGGACTTGATCTGGACTGGGCTGAGATGTTACTTAATATACAATTATACTTTGATATAAAGCTCTTTCTTATACACATATGAGTGTCTGAATTTGTTTCCCTAGTCAACCCAGACTAACACAGTGGGTTTA
Source organism: Echinops telfairi (assembly GCF_000313985.2). NCBI lineage: Eukaryota > Metazoa > Chordata > Mammalia > Afrosoricida > Tenrecidae > Echinops > Echinops telfairi. The sequence continues at coordinate 3,029,909 of NW_022103897.1, read as the reverse complement.
ACTTTTCTTCTTTTTTCTTTCTGGAGGTGGGGCCCAATTAATATTGTTAATATGAAAATATATTAAGTGTGGAGATTTATGAAATACATTAATAAAATGCATTAATTTTCCAACTCCCAAAGACAAATAAAGAACTGATTTATAAAGCTACTGATGATAAAAGGCAATAGTTACCAAAACTGGGATAAATAAATAAGGGATTAGATTTATATTAGGATCAACCAACAGGACAGTATTTGGAACAGCTACCCATAAATTGGTGAGTTCCTGTATTTCATTTGTTTATGAATCTGTTGATCATAAATTTGGAAAGTGAAAACATCACTGGTTGATGGTTTCTGAAGGCTCAACGAAGATGGTATTAATGACCAGGGAATGGCCAGAAAACAGAATGGGTATCCTTGGTCCAGGGCATTGGTTTTTATCCTAAGTCTGCTTAGGATAAAAGCAGCACTCCTCCACATGGCTAGCTGGGCATATGCACAGCATGGCGGTCCTGGGAAGAATGGATTTCTTACATGGCAGATGGCTTCTCCCAGAAAGAAAGAGAAAGCTGTTAGACACCATAAAGGATAGGCCTGGAACTAGCATACTACAATTTCGAACCCAGAGTAAGAAGAGAAGAAACACGTTTCCACTCCTGCTAGATGAAGCAACATGCCCCACAGGAGGGAAGGGTTGCTGGTGGCCCTCTTTGAAGACTACCATGGATGATTTACTTTAGTTGGGATGTATCTTAAATTCATAACACTTTTGGAAGTACCACCTTCTAATGGTCATTTATACTCATTTCTAGAAAATACTTAAAGAGAAAAAACTAGCTGGCATTTATACTGTAAATATCTTTAGTCTATAAAATAGCATACTCTCTATTAAGCAAATTAAAATTACCAACAGTAAAGTCACAAAGTTTAAATAATTTCATAGCTCATATTTGAGGGAAATGTAATCCCTTTATTTCATCTCTTGTTCTTCAAATGCCTATCCACTGTTGAACAGGGGAAATACATTAGAAATTCAATTTGATCTAAAGCAATGACAAAAATCTACTGGGCTAAGGAAATGACATGGAAGCCAGGTTGTCCTCTTGTGGTTACAGAAAGGAGGAGCGCTCCTCTCCACACTCATACAAGGTTGATTTCAGAAGTAGAGGTCAGACATGCCTCCTCCCATGCAATCCCCCTTAGAGGTCTCTATTTCTCTGCTGTATTTGATCATCCATTGCCATGGCAACAAAGAACCAACAGACAATCCTCACCATTATGGGGCGGGGGAAGTTGTTACTGGGGAAGTTAATAGGTTATAACAGATCAGGATCAGAAAACACTTAGGATATAGTTCTTTTGTCTACAGTACCTCATCTTAACCATACCTATAAGCTTGTCTCTGATTCTTGAAATTCACAGCCATGCATCCCTTCAGCCTTTGGCTTGCTCGGGCAAGTGTTACAAAGCTCCTTTAGTGCTGACAGATGCTCAAAGGATACCCTACTCTGCTTTTCCAGCCTCGGCCTAAAGGCACCCACTTTCTCTGTCTCAGGGTCTCAGTGCTGCAACTTCTGGTTCCTCTGCTGCACGCACTGCCACTTCTCTTGGTCTTAAATCTGCTCTGCATGTGGCTCTTTGTCTTAGTGTCTCAAGCTTCTTTGTGTTCTGACATCTGAGGTGGCACACTTTATACTCAGAAAAATGGCAAAACTGACCAATCCCCGAGTTAGAGTCATCTACCCCTTATTAGCATGTTTCTAGCCAGTCAATTGTCACAAAGAGTCTGGACCGAAGAGCCATACCAAGTAATTTCACTTCCCCACATAGGTAAGGTGTCCTCCTTTGTTTCTCCTCCGTAAACAGCATCTGGGAGTCTGGGCAGAAAAGGGACCCTTGTGAGCTTCCTTGGCACTGGGGAAATGGTCTGCAAACTTTTGATATTTTCCTTTTAGAAGGTTATTCCTTTTCCTCCTAATCCATTTGGCCTCTGGCACTCTCCTGTGTGGTGAATGAACTTGTGGCCCATTCTTTCACCTTGGAAAATGCTCTCAGTGGCATTGCTAGATGATATAAACTTCCCTTTTTCCAACTAAGGAGCCCTGGTGGTACAGTGGGTTAAGCATTAGACGACTACTAAATGCACAGTCAGCAGTTCAAACTCCTCAGTCCCTCCTTAGGAAAAAGATGAGACGGTCTCCCTTAATGAGAAAGAAGTCCCATAAACCCTAAGGAGAAGTGTGACTCTCTCCCGTAGAGTTGCGGAGTTGGCACCGATTTGATGCCATGGGTTTGGCGTTCGGTTTGTTTTTTTCTCCAACCTGATTCTGCTCCGTCCTCCATCTGGAACAGTAGATGTCCCAGGTCTTAGCCTTTTCTGTAGGATCACTCCTCTTGGCACAGCACACCCCAGACCATGTTAACAGTCTCTTAAGACAGCACTCACCCAGACTGAGAATTGAAGGTGAACCGGGAAGTCTATACCCAGAGCCTCTCTGCCTGGTTGCCAACTGTGAAGAAAAGAATGAACATTGCAAAACTGAGACTGCTGCCTGTTGGTTGAATAGCTTGCTTGCAGGCCCTCGGCTAATATCTAGGAATGTGGGTATTGGGAGGATACCCACAACCTGAACTGATAAAATTGACTCACTGACCCTGAACTGTGCAAACAATGTGTGTGGTCTTTGCTGAAGAACTGCTGTTGTCTGAGAGTCTGGGATTTAGGTGCACACAGAGCAGAAGGACGAGCCCTGACAGCGGGGTAGGCTGAAGGTTGGGTTGCTAACCACAAAGTCAGCAATTTGAACCAACTAGCCACTGACAGAGAGAGATGGCATTGTCCGCTCCCATAAAGGTTTACAGCCTCAGAATCCTAGGGAGCCATTCTGCTCTGTCCTATAGGGTTGCTATGAGTCAGAGTTGACTCAATGGTAATGAACTTTAAGCCTATGTGGCCAACCCATAACAAAAACCTAACCATAGACTCTCTAATGTGTGTTTCAGTAGAAAATATTTTACAGGTGTTGTCACAAGCCATTGCTGGGGAAATGAAGTGTGTCCTCTGTGGCTGCATGGGAAGAGAACTCTTGGAAGCTTGAGGTTGGTTTCTGCTAGGCCGGATTGACTAAAGAGACAAATCCAGTGACACTCATATATGTATAAAAAAAGAGTTTTATATCAAGAAAATTTACATATCGGGACAACATCCCAGCTCAGTCCAACTCATGTCCATAAGTCTGATACTAGTCCATAAGTCCCGCTACAGATTCACGCAATCATAAGCAATGATGCAGAATGCAGGAATATCACAGGCCGGTGGGTACAAAGTCTCATGGATCCATTGGCAGTGGATGCATCTCCAGGGCTGTGGCTGTCATCAGGGTCAGCCAGCAGGAAGGTGAAGGAAGAGAGAGAGAGAGAGAGAGAGAGAGAAATACTGACTGGTCTCCAGAGAGCCATTTATCCATTTATCTCAGTTGCATCTCCAAAGGAGGTCATCAAGCTGCAACGTGATTGATAGGTTGAACTCTACCCATATCTTCTTACAGGTGCCATGTTGGTATGGAAAACCTAACTATCACAGTTTCTACTTGCTTCTGATTTTGCTTTGTACATTTCACTGTGTTATACAGGCAAGAGTACCAAGTTTATTTATTCCTAGTGAATCATTGAATCTGAAGATGATCTTGGGAATCCCCAACTTCTCCTCTGCTACCAAGGTCACTTGCTCTGTGGACATCTCAGAATGCAGGCACAGCTGACGCCATGAGTTTCCTCAGCTATCAGATGGGACTAGAGGGAAACCCAGAAAAGGTAGAAAGCAGAGCCCATTCACCTTCATTTCTTTCCTCTTTCCCTCTTACTTCCCTCCACCCTACTAGTTCCCTGACTCTGGAGAGAGCACATTCGTTTCATATCCACTGCATCAAATGTTCACCATCTCAAGTTTGTCATAGTCTAAAGAAGTATCTTCTCTACCCAGGACTAGGAAATCCACTTTCATAACTACAGCCTGACATACATATTTGTGACTCACTGCATAGTTCTAATTAGTATGCTAGAGATTATCCATCTCCTCACCATAGAATGTCTCAGGTGGAACAGAACCAAGAGTTTGTGCTCGCAAAGATAAAGGACTAGAATAAAATAATAAAATCACAAAATGATACCCTATTACCTTAAGGAACCATTGTGGAGCAGTGAGGTAGCATCAGGCTGCTAACTACAAATCTACCAGCCACTCCATAGGAGAAGATGAGGTTGTTCCTCTAAAGAGCTACATTCTTGCATCTACTAAGCAGCAGTTCTGTTCAATCCTACAGGGTTGCTACTCCTCAGAATCGGCGTATTAGCAGTGAATTTTATATTAGGTTAAAGTTGGTTGCATCTACCAAGCCTTGATATAGACAAAAATAGGAAAAGACTGTTCTTAATAGACATTCACATATGTGTGTGTGTATGCACATGAATTCTCCCTTTCTTTAGGCCAATGATATCTATGGATTCCTGGGATTGTTCATGTGTCATAATTTTACTTCATAGTTTTCATCTTTTGCTTTCCAATTTGGAAAAAGAGATAAATTCACCTAATTGAAATCCAGCCCACTGGCAAGTGTTTCTTTGTAAAGCCGTTTTACATAAAATACCAAATTTAAACATCGCTCAGGATGGGCCCTGAATGTTATACAATTATCCACTAACACGGTTTTTAACATGCTGACCCAAAGTGGATTTTTGAGACGATGCTAGAAACAACAATTAGGCCAAGTGAACGGTGCCATTTGGTCCCCGGGCTCTTAATGATCTAGCCGCCTTCACAAACACCTGGAGAAGGGCGCAAAAGCAAAGTAAAGGCAAACCGATAGAGAAAATAAAAAGCTGAGTGTTTCCCAGGGGCTCAGCGGCAGGGGAACAGGTGGCACTCCGGGTGTTTTTAGGGCAATGACACTGTTGAGTATGACTCTGGAATGGTGGACATGTGACCTTATGTGTGTTTCAAAACCCATGGGACTCTATGAGAAAAAAAGTCAATGATATTATTAGCTACGGTTTCAATATCGCTTTATCAATTTTTTTTTCGCTTTATCAATTTTAACAAAGTAATAAATAGGAGGAGTGGGGAGAAAACGTGTCTTAACTAGGCGCTTCCTGCACAAGTTCCTTGTAAACTTAAAACTACCATAAACAAAAAAGTCAATTAAAAATTAAGTATGTAAATTACATGCTGAGTCCCTAGATGGACACATACCCATCTTTTCAACAGTCCCTTCTTTTAAATCAATTTCTCTTAGCTTCTTTCTTTCCACAACAAACTTATTTACCAAAATAAGTAAGAAAATAAATAGTATTCAACCAACCTGATTTCCCAGTGGAGTTACCCAGCCCAGAATATCACTGTACTACACAAAGGAGAAAATAGCCCAGTGAGGGAGGGGCTTCTGGAGGTGGGTACTGTTCCCCCACTACAGTCTGATGTTATTATCACCTGCTTTTATTTGCAAGTTGGGGGACTTCAAAAATAAAGAAACCGGCTCAGAAGTACTAGGTGAAAATAGCGTTGAAAGCCTCCCTGTGTGGAGCAGGAGAACTGAGCACGGGGTCTCACCTCCTGCCTCCAGGTCCCCTTCGAGGTGAGAGGAGCTCATCAGTGCCACCAGCACATCTTTAGCACGGAATTCTTCAAGTATGGCTGCAAGGCATCCAGCAAACGCACCAATGCTAAACTTAGTCTTACATATGTAGCCAGAGACAGGGATAAATATAGAGGTCTGGGAATCTATACAGAACTCCAGAGAAAGCACTCTGGGCCAGAAATACGTGATGTCCATGCACATATCTCAGTGTCTGCTTCTGAAGCGCTGCCCTTTAGCCCTCTGCCTCTCATCTTTTCCTCTCACCCTACCGTAGATAGCTTTCCCATCTGTTTGTTTTTTCCAAACCTCCATTTATATATATGTATATGTAGTCTCACCTCTTAAAAATAAGCGAAATATGGTGCCACAAAGAACACTGCCAGGTGTAACATATGATGCTGCTTCTGGGAGTTGGGGGAGAAAATTAAAATGTAGAAAAGAGGCTGTGTGTTCAAATTTTCTTCAAAGGTTACTGGAAATGGGTTTTATCCATTTGGCCCAAGCTCCGTTCATTCCTGGTTAGGTATCAGGTCTGCACTGGACTTTAAAGAAATCATTTAATTCAACCCTCGGTTAGATTTCAGGTCTTCTTTGTACTTTAAAGAAATTGTATAATCCAGGCCGTGTCATCAGCTTTCTTAATTTATTTCCCTGAAATGACAGGTCTGGCAGAGGCAGGCCTGCCTCTCAAATGTCTGGATCACACTGTAGCTATGGAAACAGGTGTTAAAGTTCCACGAATGTCAAGGCCCCCGGATACTTTGCACATCGCGGTCCATACATGCGGCATGTTATTTTCCATGCTGCCCTCACCCTGATTCACAGGCGACCCTAACGGAGGAGGGGCATGGAACCCAACAGTCTTATCCAGAGCGAAGCGTAGGGATGGCGCTGTTGTTATAGCCTCCAGAGCTCTCATTCAAGTTCTCCATTCTGTCAAATATGAACAATAAAAGTAAAAGCTATAAATAAGATTAAAATGAAAGGACGGGCATGTGGGGCAGAGAGAACAGCAGGAGAAATGCCTTTTTATTAAAATATATCCTTCCCCTGCCTGAAAAGGACAAAAACGAGAAGAATGGGATAGAAAGGGTTCTGCGGTAATCCACACTCTTTCTGGAACTTTTACTTAGCTTTCCTGTTCCGGGTGCTAAAGACCTTCTGAACGTCAGCATCATTATAAAGCAGCAGTTATCGTCAGGAACTTGCAAAAGACAACATCCACAGTTGATGTGACTGATTCAGGAAGAGAAGGGAGCCGAGCGATGAAGCGTTCTGGAGCTGCCAAAAGTGCTGGCCCAGCAATCAGACCTGAGTGATTGTATTTCATTTCTTCTTAACAAACAGCACTGCCGGGGAGCTATAATCCCTGTTTTATGGGAAAGGAAACTGAGACTCAGAGAGCTTAAATAAGATGCTCAGGCCTCAAGGTTAGTAAGTGCAGCAGCCAGAATTCAATCTGAGGTTTGTCTACAGAGCCCATGTTCTTTCCACTGAATCAATCCAGGTTGCAAGTTTAGGGCATGTAAGGCCAAACTGGCATACCCTCTGCCTGGCACGCTGCCCCTCTGTTTAGCTGGCTGAAAAAGGCAAGGCATCGCGCCCCATGGAAGATTCACAATGATTGGGATAGCCCTCTCCTGCTCAAATCAGGATGGCTTCCTTCCAACTGCGATATTAGCATTTCTCCGCTGACATTTTATACAAGCCTGATGAGTTATTAAGTCAAAGCCTCATTGAAATGGATGTTGAGAAACTCTATTCTTGAAAAAGGAAGAAGAAAAGAAAGAAAGACATCAGTGCCATACAATCTAAGGGGGCTCATTTGCTCCTTTGATAAATATTTACTCTTGGAGTTTTTTGATGCATCGCTGACCTTACAGGCAAAACCAGGAACCAGCGCTGAGATATTCCTAACCACACGTATATGTTTCTTTTTTTCTTCAGTTTATGCTTCTGAAGAGACTTGGTGAGAGACATTTGTGTTGGAGTTAATGTAATCATGCGCATGTTCAAAATGCCAAATATAGCCAGCACTAAATGATTACAGGTGAGCATCCAGGTGACCTCATCAGCATTGAGAAAAGAGCCCCAAATAACAAAACCCAAAAGAAGAAAGGATGTTGCAAGATTGGATAAGTTATATGAACTCTGCTTCACTGCTATGACTGCACTTCTTTCTTCTTGAAATACGTTTTAATTCACAGGAAAGGTGCAAAGCAAGATGACTATTGTAGCATTTTGGCTTCAAGGTGAGATTTTCAAATGGTGCATCTTTTCTTTCTGAAGCATCATCACCACAAAATTTCAACTTCTCTCCAGAAATATCTAGCATCCTCTCCTATTTAGGACTCAACTGTGTCTCCAGAGAAGATAGGCTGAAGTTATAATTCTCAGAACCTGTGATGTGTCCTTGTTTGGAACCGTTGATCTGACCTAATCTAATCTGAGTGGTATCCTTATAAAAGAGACAGGAAGGGACCTAGAAGGACAAAGAAAGGCCATGTGGAGAGACATCTCAAAGAGAAGACAAGGAAGGATCATCCTAAGAGACCAGAGAAGCAGGAGACCTTGCTGGGCCCCCAGTGGTGCTGCCTGGAGGCTGAGTTGGCTTGATGGCAGTGCGTGAGATGCCCTGAATCTGGTTCTGTTCTTAGAAGTCATCTCGTTTGTAGTACTTTGTTATGACAATTTTGGTCTTTTCACACATTCTGACGATTTTCATTAACCATGATTCCATAGTAAGTGATAATATTTGAATTTGAATCCAGATTCCTCTAGGTGTTTTATATTCTTCTCTACTTGAATTACAGCATTGCAAACCCATTTTTATTCACTGAATTTGTCCCAATGTCTGAAAGAGCCCAGATTCTGTGTCCACAACATTTGTCATTAGCAGAATTTGACAATCAGCTATTCCTTTTATTTATCTTCACTTTATTCTATCACTCACCAGTTGGAAATAGATACCATCTTAGCAGATGAAATTCTTTTTCTATTTTGCCTGCTTTGGTTAAACTTAAACACCAATTAGAAAGTATCCTTCTTGAGAAGGGGGTATAGAGTTTATCTGTAAACATGTGCTCAAAGTCAACTGAATGCCAACCGCGTGCACTTCATCCAACACCTACTCTGTGCTCGGTGTGTTCAGTGCTGCAGAGGACACGTGATTTTGAGTCAAATGTCATGGTAAAGATAAAGATCCGTATGGGAACAGTGCAGTGATAGATCTAAGCACAAGATATCCTTTAGAACAAGAATAAGGAACAGATGATTCCAAATCTGAAGGTGTCAGAGAAAGTTTCTTCGGAGAGATCACAACTGATTCCCCATGGTTGCTTTCTGCCTTCTAGCCAATTCTGATTCAAAATGACAGCCTCTGTTCCAGAGCAAAACTGTCCGACACAGGGTTTTCTTGGCGGCAGTCCTCAGTGAGGAGTACGGAAAGCACTTGCTGATAAAGATTGAGGATTATAGAGTCTTCAGTATGGATTTCAACTCAATGCAAAGAAAACCAAAGTCCTCACACTGGGCCAGTGGGCAGTATCGTGATAAGTGGAGAAAGGATTGAGATGGCAAAGGGTTTCATTTTGCTTGGATCCACAATCAATGCTCATGGAAGGAGTAGTCAAGAAACCAATCAATATATTGCACTGGGAAAATCTGCTGCCCGAGACCTCTTTAAAGTTTTGAAGAACAAGAAAGTCACTTTGAGGACTAAGGTGAGCCTGACCCAAGCCATGCATTTTCTTTTTCTTTTTTTAAATCATTTTATTGGGGGCTCGTACAGCTCTTACCACAATCCATCCATCCATCCATCCATTGTGTCAAGCACATTTGTACATATGTTGCCATCATCATTTTCAAAACATTTTCTTTCTACTTGAGCCCTTGATATCAGCTCATCCTGCGCCCCCTCCCCGCACCCTTCCCTCATGAACACTTGATAATTTATAAATTATTATTATTTCATATCTTACACTGACTGATGTCTCTCTTCACCCACTTTTCTGTTGTTCATCCCTCTGGGAGGGGGCTATATGTAGATCATTGGGATCAGTTCCCTCTTTCCCCTTCAACCTTTCCCTTAGCCTCCTGGTATTGCTATTCTCATTGTTGGTCCTGAGGGGTATATCTGTCCAGGATTCCTGGTGTTTCCAGCTCCTATCTGTACCCATGTACATGCTCTTGTCTAGCCAGATTTTTAAGGTACAATTGGGCACATGATAGTGGGGTAGAGGGAAAGCATTAAAGAACTAGAGGAAAGCTGTATGCTTCATTGGTGCTATACTGCACTCTGACTGGCTCGTCTCCCCCTGTGATCCTTCTGTAAGGGGATGTCCAATTGTCTACAGATGGGCTTTTGGTCTCCATTCTATACTTCCCCTCATTCACATTGATATGATTTTTTGTTCTGGGTCTTTGATGCCTGATACCTGATCCCACCAACGCCTAATGATCACAAGGCTGGTGTGCTTCTGCCATGTGCCTTGTTGTTTCTCAGGTAGATGGCCACTTGTTTATCTTCAAGCCTATAAGATCCCAGATGTTATATCTTTTGATAGTTGGACACCATCATCTTTCTTCACCAAATTTGCTTATGCATCCATTTTGTCTTAAGAGATTGTGTAGGGAAACTGAGCATAATGGAATGTTAGGTTATTAGAAAAAAATGTTCTTGTGTTGACGGAGTACTTGAGTAGAGGCCCAATGTCCATCTGCTACCTTAATACTAAACCTATACATATAGGTACATAGATCTATTTCCCTATCGTTATATAAAAATAAATTTACATTTGTACATGCATATATTTAGACCTCTATAGATACCCATTTGCCTCCTAGTTCTTTCCTCTATTTCCTATTACTTTCCTCTTGTCCAACTATCATGTTTGGCCTTCATTTGAGTTTCAATAATTCCCCTCAGTTACATTGCCCTTGATCAAGCCCTACCAGGCATCCTACACACTCCTCGTCATTGATTTTAGATCACTGCCATGGTATTTTCAGTGGTCCCATATAAATATGAAAGTTGGACATTAATTAAGAAAGACTAAAGGAGAATAGATGCATTTGAACGATGTTGCTGACAAAGAATTCTGAATATACCATGGACTCCCAGAAAAATAAATGAACCAGTCTTGGAAGAAATACATCTAGAATGCTCCTTGGAAGTAAGGGAGGTATGACTCATGTGATCAGGAGAGACCAGTCCCTGGAGAAGAACTTCATGGTTTGTAAAGTTGAGTGACAAGGAAGAGGAAGTCCCTCAGGATTGACAGTGACTGCTCAGACATAAAAAAACCTTTGTGAGATGGAACCCACTGGATGGCGCTTAACAGCAACATGGAAGCAGTGGTTAATCACTCAGCTGCTAACCATGAACTTGGTGGTTCAAACCCACCAGAACTATGTGGCAGTCCACTTCTATACAGACTTGGCATCCCAATGGGTGGTTCTACTCTGTCGTAAAGGGTGTTCTGGGTCCCAGTCAGTTTGGCAGCAATGGACTGAGTCAATCTTTAGGAAAACAAATCACCAGGTCTTTTCGTTCACAACATAAAAGGGTGGTTTGAACCACCCACCTTCCAGCACTAACTGAGCACAAGTCATTTGCACTAAGCAGGGACCCATGATTTAGAATTAGGAATTCTCTTTGTAGGTTGATTATTGCATCAACCCTTCTCATGCCTTTGTGCTTATGTTATGTTTGTTTTTATGTACATTTTTCAAATTTCATGGCAGGTTTTACTGTCCTATAATTTTACAAGGAGAAAGAGTATCCTGATATTGTCATTTTGCCACACACTCACAAACATACCACCAAGACAGGCCCGCCTCTCACTGGGTAGAGCAGGAGGCTCCGATTGCTCACTGTGGTAGTTACATAATCTGGTGTCAATTTGAGAGGATTATGAGTGAAGGGGTGGAGTCTGGCCTGCCAATCAGGTCATAACCAATGAGGTCTCTGTGTGGGCATGGCCTTATCCTGAGAATTCTGGGAACTCCAGAATTTTCCTCCTTGGAGGCAGGAGACACTTACTTCTCTCTCTCTCTCTCTCTCTCTCTCTCTCTCTCTCTCTCTCTCTCTCTCTCTCTCCTCACTCCCTGAGAGACACTCTACAGACAAGACACATGGCGCTACATCTTGGGAGCTGGAGAAGCCACATGTACCTACCCTGATGCAACCAGACCTCTGGAGCCAGAGAAGCCACACAGAGACCCCAGTCAGCACTGAGATGCTTACAATGCCACTGGTTCCAAAAGACTTCTGACCCACTGGCTTGTGAGTCTCCTGCATTCCACATCATAACATGTATTTCATGAGTCCGAAGAGGACTTTGTAGATTAGTATTGGACATATGGGCTAATATTGGACTTATGGACGTGATCTGGACTGGGCTGGGATGTTTTCTCATTATTCAACTTCTCTTGTATATAAACCTCTTTTTTTATATACATGTAAGTGTCTATGAATTTGTCTCTCTAGTCTGCCCAGACTAATAACCCCACCAAGGAAAATAAACTCTCGCCACCTCCTAGGTTCCTCTCAGTAACTTTAAATGAGACAGGGCACAGTGGATGCACTAAGTGAACATCATCACTAGAAACACTCTTAAATGGCGAGATTAAAGGTAACTTTTAATACATAATCCAAGTCTTCACTCCATGACCTAACCTCTGCTTAGAACAGCACAAAACTTTCCAAAATGTCTGCCCAGATCTCTCTCCAAAGTGAAACTAGCCTGGCCACATTTAACTTTCACCATTTACTCTGATGGTGCTGTTTTCTCTCATCATAATGGCTTTGCATCAGACAATGACTAAGCAACCAGAAAAGATGCAGTTTGACATAGGTCAACTTTTCATTCCACTTGATTAAACGTCTAGTGATGACCTTGACTTACCTCACTTCTGGGCTAACAAGAATGTAACAATTCTATAGTGTTTCCCCCACCTTATTTTACTTGTTCCCATAAAGGTTTTGGTGGCTTGTACATGTTCTCCTGGAGACCCTGATTTCACCTATTCCATTTTTATTCCTTAATTCTGAAAAATTTCCTCTCCTTATATAAAACAGATGTCTCCCACCCCCAACGGTACAGACACTTAATAAAGAGAGAGACAATCTAACTCATGGTGGCCATCTGTGGTGGCCATGGTGGCCAACAGAGCAAATGTTGCCCAGTACTATGTCACCCTCACAGCCATGGGCATATCTTATTGTGTCTCTATACCCATTGTACCATTACAACTCACTGAGAGGGTTCAATGCCTTAAATAACCCTCTACTTTACCAAACATAATGTCCTCCTTCATCAGTTGACCCTTCCTGACAATGTGTACAAAGTCAATGAGCCAGACAGTGTTCTATGATCTAGCAGTTTTTCTTTTTCATCATTTTATTGGGGGCTCGTACAACTCTAATCACAATCCATACATATATCCATGGTGTCAAGCAGATTTGTACATGTGTTGTCATCATCATTCTCAAAACATTTGCTTTCTACTTGAGCCCTGGTATCAGCTCCTCATTTCCCCTCTGCCACTTGTTTACCTTCAAGCTTTTAAGATCCCACATGCTATATCTTTAGATAGCCAGACACCATCAGCTTTCTTCACCACATTTGCTTATGCACCCGCTTTGTCTTCAGGGATCATGTCAGGAAGGTGAGCACCATGGAATGCTAGCTTAATAGAACAAAGTGTTCTTGCATTGAGGAAGCAATTGAGTAGAGGCCCAATGTCCATCTACTACCTTAATAGTAAACCTATAAATATGTGCACATAGATCCATTTTTCCCATCCTCATATATAAGTATATTTACGTATGCCAGTATTTAGTCGGCTATAAATGCCCTTTGCCTCCTAGTTCTTGCCTCTAATTCCTTTTACTTTTCTCTTGTCCCACTATCATGGTTTGCCTTCATTTGGTTTCAGTAATTCCTCTTGGTTACAGTGCCTTTGATCAAGCCCTACCAGGCCGCTTACACCCTCAGATCCAGGAGTTTTTCATTGGCTAAACTTCAAAAGTAGATCACTAGGCCTTCGTTGTCTGGAAGCTCCCCTGAAACCTACCCACCGTGGATGACCATATGAGTATTTGAAATACAGGGGACTAGCTCCCAGCAAGCCACCAGAGTACAACAAACTGACAGATTGACATACGTAGATGACCATTTTTCAGTAAGTAATGCATTTACAGACTCCATATAACACTGAAATATAACAAATTCATTTATAATTACGGAGTCCCTGGACAGTACCATTAATTTTCTTGCTATTAACCCCAAAATGTTGTAATTCAAGTTCATCCAAAGGCATCTTTGAAGAAAATTCTGTTAATCTATCCCCATCCTCCTACCCGCCAAAAACAGCCACTGAAAACCCTCCATATTCCAAGGGTCCAGTTCTATTATACACAGATAACCAAGGAGTGGCCTACCTGACAGCATCTTGCCACCATTTACAATGATAATCCTATTCCAGGTCGTATTTAAAATCAGTCAACATCTAAAGTATGTTCTCTTTCAGTCCACTGATACCTATAACTGGTGTCTCTTTTTTATATCTCATAAAAATAAATACTACGTAATACAATTGTTACCATTTAAGTATACACACTCCCCTTTTCTTAAGAAAAATAATGTATCCTGGGATGGTTTGAACTGGTGGAGAATTTGGTGTCAAATCAAAGATGAATTTTAAACTCAAGCAAGACATGAAAATGCTACAATTTGTTCCCTGGATTCTTTTCTTCTTATTTTGAATGGACTGCACTTGATTTACTAGCCTGGCTTCTGGAATACTTCTATTTATCCCTCACCCTCCGATCCACCAAAGGTGCTACTGTGCAAACCTTGTCCTTTAAACAGAAAAACCCTTTGCCATCCTGCTTAAATGGAGGCCTGCGGTGCATACCATGGATGGCAGGAGCATTCCCTCAAATGACATATAGGACCTGCAACTCAGGTTCTCTGGCAATGAACCAAAGAGGCCATTCATCAGGCTGGGATGGACAGTTATCTCCTCAAATACTCGAAGGCAGATGGAAATAGCATTTCTCCTCCTGTCAGAATAAATAACCCAAATATCGTCCCCTCTCCTAGGACCCAAACGGATCAACGACCAGAGATCAGCAAGAGGCAAAAACCAAACCGGTCAGCTGGAAATCTTTGCTCACACTTCAGCCTTTTCTGCATCAGCCCTGGCAGTTCCATTGCACAAGGGGCAGCACCTTTAGAATCAAGGCCTTCTGGCCTCATGCCATTTCTTCTGACCTTCTTAGCAAGGAGTCCAAAGCGAATGTGTTCTTTTTTACTGTGAAGTACCAATCTTTCCCTATATGGCAAAAAAAAATTTTTTTTTCTTTTATCCATCCTAAATAAAAACAGGAATAATTTGCAATAACAAACTTTTTCTCTTAAATAAGAGAACATCAGCCATAAACAAAAGATGAAATTAAGGAGAATGTCAGAGGTTGACACATCTTAATTTAACATATATATATAATTTACAGTACTCTAAGACCTCTGAAATAGGGTAAAGTGGTTATATAGCTCTTTTTAAAAATGCTTGTTAAATTGTGAAGGCAATCCAAGCTATACAGTAGCACTTTTTACTTCAGGAAGGTGAGAAGTATGTCTTTGCCTAAAGAGTCTACCTGAAGCCTCCGTTGAACAATCCTTTCTAACCTAAGACTTCTGTCCGGTCTTCTCTCATTCCATCCCAGAGGAGGATCTCTGATCTAAAATTCACATCCTTTTGATCGTTTATTATGAAAAGGCACTGGCTGCACCTATTGTATCTTAGCTAAGGAAAATCTCAGATTTTAAAATTAAAAAGTCATAGGCAACTAAGAAGTTCCTTTTATTTAGCTATGTATGTATTTTTGGTGCAAAATATGACTGCCCACCAAAAATCATCCCTATCTTTTTTAAAGAAGTTTCATCAATGTTCCTGAGATATTATCAACTCTGTAAGAAAGAAAGCAATGATTCATCATCTCTTTAATGGCACCTTCCGTGACCCACTGCCATGGCCTTTGTGAAAGTTCAGAACTGTTGTATTGAGTTGGCTTAAATTGACAAGACAAGTGAACTCTATTGGGGGAAAAAGAGAAGATATTGGAAACAGGAAAAGTGAAACCATTATCTTAGTTGAGTTGGTGCCTCTTAAATTGGGAATTGGGACTAAAAAAGCAACTACAATACACTTTTCTATAAACTAACTAGAAGAGTCCATGTAGATATCCAACTATTGAGTTAATGAACCCCAGATTGCTTCCTTAGAAATTGGGGCCTGAGATATTTGCTAGAATATATTTAGCAGCTGTGGTTTTCAATCCTATGTGTCTTTTAAGATGCAATATTTATTAATGCAATCACACATACACACACACTTTGAGAAAATCATCTTTCAAAAGATAGCTTTATCACAGAATATCGCATATCAATCTTTAATAATGGAGGTTGGACTCCCAAGAACCATTAGCAGCTGGCTTTCTTCTGAAGTGCCGCGTCAGTACTAGATGTAACTTGGTATGGAAACACCTTTGTTGATTCTCTAATACCTGTGCAAGAATTCCTGAGCGGTAGGCTCTGATTCATGGCTGCTTCTCTAACCTGCAACTTCCTCGTTCTTAACCATCTCTGCTACTCCCCAAGTAAACCTCATGTTCAAACACCCTGCATCTTTGGGAACGCTGTCCTAGCTAGAGAGAGCATTTTTGTCAGCATTGTCCACCTGCAATTCCTCGGCACAGCGACATGCATTGATCACCTCCCCTCTGAGATTGCTCTAACACAATCCGATACCACTCATGGGCTCCCTGCTTTGTTCTATGCATTCTGTGCATCTGGTAACTGGACTACCTGCCACCATGTTAAAACTGTGCACATGAATTTGCACCAATCTCTCTAGATTATGTAGTGTCTAGAAAACAGGGAGTTATTTCTTGTTTCCACCTGTTTCCATCTGTCACCTTGTCATACTGTGCTGCCTTGAGTGTTGCTATAATGAGAGAAGCTATGGCATTGATAATTCAAATACCAATCGTGTTACCTGTTGTCGGCAAGTTCGTGCAGATCTTCCAGACTAACTAGGGAAAAAAAAACCCTGGCAATCTCTTGCCCAAAATTACACAATTAAAACCATATGGATCACAACAAAATATCGTGCAATGTAGCACTGGGAGATAAATCCCCAGAGGAGAAGACACTGCACAATAGCCACAAAAATGGACTCAAACATTCCAACAGTCACTCAGAGGTGCAAAATCTGATGGTGCTTCAATATGTTGTCTATCAGCTGGAGCCAACAACAATAGCAACTCAACAATCTCAATTTGTGTATTGTTAAATGTTGGGAAACACATACTAGTTCTAAAAAAAAAAAATAGAACATTCATTTATTCATTCATTCTTCCTTTCCTTCACCTGGCCTAAAAATGAAGCTCAGAGGAAGCGAAAGAGCAACACAATCTAGTCTCTTAAAGTTAGAAAGTAAGACCGACTCAGCAAACACTAGTGTCAAGCTCAAAGAGATACCGGAAGTCCAGAAAGCAAGAAGGCAGTGAGCTTAGGCAACCTGAGGCAGAGCTGCGGTGCCCACTTCAGCTCCAGCACATGAGATTTTCAATAAGTCGCAGTTCCCACCACTGCCGAATACTCCATCTAGCGGCAGTCATTCTGTTGTACTGTCCATCCCGATTCAGTAGGTGTTTGGGTTGTAGACCTATGACCTGAGAGGCACATTGAGCAAATGATTGTTTGGAACTCATCTGATCCACTGGGTTGGGTGCCAAGAATTTAGACACTTCTAAAAGAAAAATAGCTTATTACTGACAATGTTTTTAAACTGTGGAGCCATAAAGCCTTTGGTAATATCTCTACCTTCATTCATCAAACCGGGCATTCTAATAGTTGCTTGGGGGCAAGGAGCACTTGGTGACAAATGACTAGAAAAGTAGCGAGCGCGCGCGCGCACACACACACACACACACACACACACGAACACACACACCCCACACCATCACTAACATCCTTACAAGAAAAACAAGAACAAAATAAGCCAGCCCTATCTTCTCAGGACACCGATTTTCTTCACTGTACCCCCTGCAAGGGTAGCTTTATAAATTTGGCACATTCTACAGAACTCGAGGATGATGACACAAACGGCCTTTCCTGCGTTCTCCCTGATAAGAATGATGACCTCATCATTCACCACGAAAGTGCAGCTGCTCTCACAGGAAGCCCGTTCATTTCTAAGCTTATCTGAAAGGGGGTGGTGTTCAGCTCAGTTTTTTTTTTCCTTTTAAATGAGACGGAGTCGAAATTTTTGCCTCCTCAGGAGGAAGGGCTAGAGAAGAGCTGGCAGGGATCAGGAATCAATTGGCTGTATGGAAAACGAATGGTCCAAGACATCCTTCATTTGCTCTAACCATAATCCATTGGCCTTGCACTTTGTGCTCTATCAAATCAAACCTTCCCCAAGGAGAAGCTGATTCCTTTAGGCCCAGTCTGTGCTCTGAGAGCTGAAGCCACTTGGCCCCCGTCAATAAGTCCCCATTACTGCCGCCTGCATCGGGTTCCGAGCCAAATCCCAGGGCTCCAGCGACGGATCATCCAATCTTCTGAGTCATCAATCCGGCGAGCTGGCTGGGTGGCCCGGCTTCTTCCCTGTGCTGCAGGAGCAGCCTGCCTCGCTCAGCTTGGCTTGCTGGGAACCTTCGAGAAGGAGGTGTTGGCTCCAGCAAGCTTACAGCCTCCTCTTTTAAAGCCTCCCTGCGCACACTTGAAGAGGCAGGAGCAAGGTGCGAACTCAGAAGCAGGGGCTGCAATGGAAGGGTCGAAGATTCAATCCGAAACAGGTTCCACTTAAAAAAAGAAACGGGACCTTGAACCTTCACGAAAACCTCACCTCCTGGGAAACTTGAGCCACCCAACTGTGTTGTCACATACTGAACCCACACCCAGAGTGTTAAGTATCACTGGCGCCTGGACAGAAAAATGTCATCATCCCCTCCTCCTGGCTGGTGTCTTTAAATAGCTCCTCTTATTTACGGTGTACATAGTGTTAATGTCCTTCAGTTGCTCTATTTTCAAGGATGGAAAGGCAGTTGCTAAGCATTTCTAAATGACAGCCCCAGGGTTCATTAAAAATACGGCAAACATTTGCTAAGCTCATTAAGTGCAATTTTTGTGTGTGTGTATCAGATTCCTCCTCGGCATGTTCTGCGTGACCAAACATCTATTAACCCTAATCCCATTGATGAGCCTGATACATTCAAACCAGCAATTAGACAAAACAAAAGGGATATTTATGGAGAGACTCCTAAATGGGCTTTCATATTGGTCTAAACTGTTTCAAAACGACAGTTTAATTCCCCTCAGTTAATCCCTGGCTTCCAGAGCACTCCCTTTGTTTGATTATAGGCTGTCAGATTTTGAGATTCTGATTGAATCAAAATTTGAGGCAAACTGGAAACACATAACAATTACGCCATTTAAGCACCGTTGCCTACTGTATAAGCACATGGGAATGCTCTCCAAAGGAAGGCGCCTCGGCACAAAAGGTTTCTGAAATGTGCTGCTTGCACAATTAGAAGCCCTCGAATATGAATTAGGTGGTTGTTTCTCCAGCTCCTTTGAAAACTTCTCCAGTTGATGAATTTGGTGGTAAAACATTATGCATGAAATCTGTTGACAAGGCAAAAAATATTTTCAGAAGGCTCCTTCTCCCCTTCCTCCCCGCCACCCCCTCGCCTCCCGCCCCAACCACAGCTGTGGACTTGTCTGACCCACAGTGGTTAATCTGAGCGCGGTTCTCATTGGGCCATTCCAGCTTTCCATTAACTCAGGGCCACGGCCCTGTTATTATTAGAGGCGGAAAGGATTTCGCATCACTTACATGGTGTAAAGCTGGACAAATAAACAAGCACTGGCTATGGATGTCTCCCAATCTCCCCAGGCCTCAATTTTTGAATGTGTTCTTTCAAATAGCAAAATGACCCTTCTCTGGCTTGTAAAAACTCTCTTTGTTTTTCCCTCAAAGAGGGGAAACTCACCAAGAGGAATGGACTTTTGACAGCATTCTGCAGCAAGGAACATCATTTTCAAGTGGCTCTTGACCAGCTGAGCTTTTGCCAAGCGTAACTTTTATAGCCACAAAGGATCATGTCTTATTTGGGTTCATTAAATGTCCTCTTGCTTTGCAAAGGGCTGACCGAACTCACAGCTGCAGAGAAGGGTGCCAACCCTTCATCCTTCTTCAAGTCCATTCGGCACCGGCCATGGCCTTGTTTGAAAACCTGACCCAGATTTAGACCTCAGACTTTAGTCTTCGTGGGAAAAGGAAGAATGGCCCCTTTTCTGGTTCCAAATGGGCCTCCTTTTCTCTAGGCAAGTGTTCTGATGCTGCCAGCAGTGGCATGGAGAGACTAGAGGTAGCCATGGACTTTCTAGAAGTGCTGCATAAATAAAAGAGGGGTGCTGAAAATCACCGAAGGAACAAAGAGAGGATGGCTACGAGCTAACCAAGGAACAGACTATTATCAACTCAAGGTCATACTCCTGACCTCTGTGTTTGTTGTGATGGGTTCGAGCCCTTCCTCAGAAAGGACCTCACTCAGGATTTGGGGAGCAAAGAAAAGAAGTCACTGTGCAGCAGGCACTGAGCATAAGGTGACTTCCTATTCCTGGTGTCCTCGTGGAGATCAGTTTGAGACTGCTGTGGCTTCCCTCTGCTTCCTGTATTTCTAGACTTCTTGGAAGCCAGCAATGCCTTCTTGGCCCTGGCTCCCAGCCCTTCTCTTGGATGTGCAAACTGCAAATTACCTGTGTCAGAATGCTTCCACTTGGAGCAGGGGGAGAAACCAGAGTTCGAAGGGTAGGATCCATAGTGTGGGATCTCTTATCTCATGCTTCCATGCAAGTATCCTTTCAACAAATCCTTACTGAACACTTACAACATCCTAAAGCCTCTGATAGAAACTAATGATAGATATATTTTCTAACCCATAGATCTTGCCTTTTAACCATAAGGGGTGAGGTAGAAGTGACATAGAGAACTGGCAAACAAAGAATCACATTAGGAATAAAATTTAGGGGACGGGGAAGGTTAGTTGAGAAAGAAACAGACCTGAGTTGTAATCCCAACCCTATCATGTACCAACCATGTGGTCTCAAGTCAGTTCTCTCTCTGAACATCAGCTTCCCAGCTCCTATTTCGGGTGTCTCTGTTATGAAATTAGAGATAATGCAGGTAAAGAACTCAGTACAATACCTGAAACATGGTAGCCACTCAACAAATGACATTTGTTTCTTCGCTTCTTCACTAGGTTTGAGCTTCCAGGAGGCAGTAGACATGTTTTCCTGTCCTAGGATTCTGAGGTTTTACCTAAAACAGTGTCCTATGCTTAAAAGTTCTATGACTCAATAACCAATGAATGATGGAATAAATAAATACATGGATAAACTCCTTGGAACATTCTTCATGCTTTGTAATTGAATCCCCTCTATTATAATTGAATATAATCAGCAAACTCAAGATTTGTACAAGGAGTCCCTGGTCACTCATTGCTGACCAAGTTGAAGTCCACTTCCATAAGCCTCAAAGGAAAGATTTGGTGATTGACTCCTGAAAAATTACCCATTAAAAATCTCTGGAATATACTTCTACTTTGACACACTGGTGTTAGATTTGCGCAAACCCCAGTGGGAGCAAAGGGATGGGACTGAGTGGGGAAGTCCTAGGCAAGAGCGAGTATTTGAGCTGGACTGGAAGACTGAGAAGAGTTGAGGTCCTACCATTTTGGAAACAATGATGGCACAGCAAGACAAACCAGCGGAAAAGAGAAGTATCCAATATGCCAGCCCATTCTTCCTCCTGGGCACCTTTAGGCTTCTCATTCTAGATGATTGTTGAGTTCTCCCAAGTGAGGCTAAGAGGAGCCTCCAGTGTCCTCTTGAGCGAACTACCAGCCCTGTGGTTCTGAGCTCACAGGTAGGGAAACCCACATATCACACAAAAGTGCCCTGTGAGTGACACAGGCTCTCAGTGCTGCCAAAGGAAATTAATTCAAAAAGAAAATGAGAATCTGCAGGGAGTAGCACCCACACACTTATCACTCAAATGATCCCAGAGGCGCTGAACGTCATTGGAGCTGTGCTGCATCAACTTCCTTCTAAGGGTTTTCCTTTGTCATTTTAATAATTAGGAAAGACTTTTATAGTCTGATAAAATATGCTAATCCCCGTTCCATGTTCTACTTCTTTTTAAACTCTACTGGTTGTTTCACACACCACCACCCCCCATCCCCCCCCGCCCTTTTCTTCCTTTTTTGGGAAAATGCAAAAAAATATATGTATTTGTAATTTCATATATTTCCCCCTTTCATTCCCTCCCACTTCCTCCTCTTGACTCTTCTCCAAATGTCAATGATGACATCCCTGCCTCATTGCTCAGTGACTTCATTCATGGTAGATCTTTGCTGCTTTTCTTTGGGGAGAGGCTCCCATCACTGCAATGGCTTCAAGTCTCCCTGTTGTTTGTGTTCATTCAATCATTCATTCCATGAATAGCTACCAAGCATCTATTGCATGCACAGCTGTGCTCTGGGCATGGAGAAAACTTCAATCAAGAGTTTAGGCAAGGTCCCATTTCTTAGACTCATCTTCTAGTGGGAACAGATTCCCATGGAATATTCCAAAGGAAGTGAAAACCAGTTGAAGTATAATCTATCCTGATGCATGAGCAACATGTCAGAGTAGGACTGTGTTCCGTAGGGTTTTCGGTGGCTGGGTTTTCCACAGTAGATTGCCATATCTTTCTTTTGAGGTGCATCTGCATAGACTTTTGGTGAGCAGTCAGGAGCATAAACTGTTTGGAACACCCATGAGCTCCATAAAACAAATGAAGGGGAAAGTACAGTTCATCATGAGGAATTTCTCATGTCACCCTTTCAACATTGTTTTCGTCCTGTGATGCCTCCTTTAATCTGACCGCAAAATAGTGTGGAAATTACTTTAGTGGCAGTGTATAAAGATTATTTTAGAGCAGAAGCGAGACTAGCTAAATCTCACCAACAAGAGTTGCAGAAGGCAGCACCAACATATGCTCTAGATTTCGAAGGATAAGAAGAAAAATTACAAGCAGACGTGATGGTAAAAATCAAGTCTAGGTAGAAGGGAATCAATGTGTACAATAAGTTACAATTGTAAAAGGATCTGTTTTTACAATTGGCGAAATGATGTTTCCTATACAGTAGAAGCCAAGGAAGAAGAGAGAAGGGGGTAGGAGATGGAGCTATGAAAGGTCTTTGTTGTTGAGCTAAATTGTGGACAATCCTGTAACCACTAGAGACTTATGGAAGTTTTAAAGGAAGGATGAAAAAAAGTAGACCCATGTCTTTAAAAGGCAAGTGAAGGTCCTGTGAATATATGCCTATTAACCACATGTAGTACAAAGAGCAAAGGTTTTGGGTGGCTAACCAAAAGGTTGGCAGTTCAAGTCCACCCAGAGGCACCTCAGAAGAAAAGCCTAGTGATCTACTTCCCAAAACTCAGCCATTGACAACTGTGTGGGATACAATTGTACTCTGACATGCATGTGGTCACTATGCACCAGAATCAATTCAATGACAACTGGTTTTTCTCACTTGCAAAAGATAACAAGGCAATTTCATGAATATAGGCAAGAGATAGTAAAGACAGAGCTATGAATGGGGGAAAAAATCAATTCAGCAGTAAAGTAACTAGATGGAGTCACTAATTATACGAGTATGCTGAAGAAGAGATAGAAACCAAATTGTGAAGGTCGTAGTACCGACCAACTAGGATTATAGGAGAAACACAGATTTGAAGGGAATTCTCTCCATGGCTAATACAGTTGAATGTATGACTCCTCCTTCCAGTGGCCCTGGCATTTCATTGGTGGTTAAAAACCACTGAACCCTAGCGAGTGGGAATTTAGAAACCAAGATAAAAGCATTATGAGAGACTAGCAGGGGAGATTTTTTTTTCAGACAGGGTGTGTGTCCCAGAATCCTATCTAGTCACCCACAAAGACCGCTGCCTTCATTCACTGAACATGGGCCAAGCCTGCTGCCAACCACGGCGGGCACCCCCTACACTCACGTTGTCATAAATTCTACTTTGTTTTAATCCATCTAACATAATGAGACCACTTTGCAACCCCATTATGATTCACTTTCAAGTTTAAAAGCTGTAGTCAAACCACTAAGAAGGGCAGACATTAGGAAAGTGCAGTGGCATCCTTTGGGGTTCCTCTTGCTTCCCCGGCAGCCCAGCCAACCTTCTGAGCATATAGCCCTCTTAAAGGGAATTTGCCAATCTATTTCTCCAAGAGTATTAGTAAAAATCTATAGCTCTCCGTTGGATACCAAATGCAGCTGCCACATTCTGAGTTGGCTCCAGCAAAGCTTTCTGAGGCCGCTTTATTTCTTGCCGGCCTTTCAAACCTCACTCCAACAGAAATCTTTTGTATTTAAGCAACTGACCATAAAACCAGAATGTGTCTTTTGGTCAAATATGCCTTTTATATGCCGTGCCACGCTTCTTCTCCTCCCTGCTTGGTTTTTTTTTCTTTTTCTTTTTAATGTTGTTGTTATATTTGTTTTTTCAAATGGAAAAAGCACAGCTGGCCTTTCTAGAAACCACTTTCATTATGGTCACAAATATCCTTCTGTGTCCCAAGAAATACCATTCATAATCCAGTAAATGTATCTGCTTTCTTGCCTTTGAAGACAGGCTTTATTTCACTTAAATCGTTGGTGATGTTATGGACACGTCAGAGTTTGATTAGTCAAATGAATGAATGTGTCTACCTCTCTCTCTCTTTTTCTTCTCCAACACTTGTGTAGTCTTCTAATTTTCTACCTTTCTCAGGTATTGTTCATACAGTTTGGAAGGAAAACCTTAGTGTTCTCCCTCAGCCTTTCTTCCAGCACCATATTGAAACTGGAGGGCATCGGTTTCTAGATCAAAGCCTTGGGCTGGCATAGAGCCTAGCTAATTATTCTGTTGGCGTAAAGCCTCTGGGGAGATCAGATAGGCTTTTCTCTACTTTAATACAGTTCAGAAATGGAGAATTAAATATTGGACAAGGAATTGAAAGGAATCATTCACTGTAGATCAAATTGGACAGCAGTATCAGGAGGAAGACGAGGGCTCTTTGGCACCAAATCTGAGGCTCACAGATGACAAACGCATGTAAAATGCTAGTGGGGGCGAACAAGTTGGGAAAGATCTTAGGGACCTTTCTCATCATACGAAACCTTGCTGAAAGGGATCTTCCCAGCACCACCACCACCCCCAAAAACCTAGCAAATTAGAATACAGCAGCATTTTGTGTTTAAATCATGATATTCCTTCAAGATTATGTTTAAAGTCAGGTCTATAGATTTTTTTTTTAAGTTGCCAATGTGTTCCTCAGAGCTTCCAA
>NW_022103897.1:2982925-3002990 GCF_000313985.2 Echinops telfairi | reverse complement strand
TCAGGGTGTGCTAATGATTGAAATCTGAGTCTTTGTCACACCATACAGAAAAAGAAAGACTTTGTAGGATATCGAGGAGTAGGGGCAGGGGTGACCATGTCTGAATTATTCTGTTAAGTGCTTTTATGAGAGAAACAGGAGGATCAAGTCAATGGAGTAAATGAAACAAAAGAAGCATAGCTCAAGAGAGAAAGTAAGGGAGTGTTGCTTTTTAATGTAGAAGGGAAAGCAAGTAACCTCTAGAAGTTGGAAAAAGCAAGAAAACGGATTCTCCTCTAACACCTCCAATAGTTTTATTTGGGCCAGTGTGATCATTAAAATCGCATGTTAATTTGTCAGGGCAATAATTCCTAATGATTAGGGAGTTGCAATATAGTCAACTCAATGAGCAGGCAATCAATTAAAAAGTCATTTCTTCAAGGATGTGGCCTGTGTCCAATATATGTGGATGTTCTGGCTGAGCTCTGTTTCCGCTAGATCTGGATCCTGCATTTGGCTTATCTGACCCCTGGTTCTTTGGAATTTAGCCAGGGATTTGTCATAGTGCCTGAAAATCCTGGTAGTCATCAGCAGTCTGCCATTCTACCTGCATCCTTTGGACTCATTTGCCTTTGCAGCTAGCAGTCTGCTTTCTGACCAGTTAATCTGGGATTTGTCAGCCACCCAACTTTATGAGGGGGCCCCCCCCAAAAAAAAACGGAATTGCGCTGGGAAGAGCAGAGCTTTCATAGTATGCATTTCCCCCCACAACGTGGAGCATCAAACAATTCACTGAGTTAGTGCACCCAGTGGTGTCACCTGGGAAGGTTTCTTGGTCACAGAGAATTTTTTCGTAAAAGCAGTTTCACTGGAACCTCGTATTTTGTGATGGCGATTTAAGAGAACCATGGTCAGCTAAGAAATCTCGTTTCCTTCTCAGGAAAAATGCCACAGAAACGGTTGTGATGCTGAACACAGCTTACAAGAACAATGTTATGGGAAAATCTGAAGTGTATGAGTGGTTTCCTCGTTTCAGAAAAGGTGAGCTGTCCATTGATGATAAACTTCATTCTGGACATCCTTCAACTTCCCAAACAGACAAAAATGTTGACTTGTAGTGCATTTGGAGTTTGTTCCACCAGGTGAGACTGTTAATTAAGCTTTCTATTTAGAGGTACTGAAAAGATAGCGCTACAGTGTGTAACCAAAAAAACGCCTGATTTGTGGCTGTTTTGCCACCACAACAACGCACCTGCTCAAGCAGCCATCTCAGTGCACCAGTTTTTGCACACACAAAAACAAAACAAAACCAGCATGCCTCTCTTGCCCCATGCACCTTACTCACCTGACCTTGCTCTGTGTCACTTCTGTTGTTTCTGAGAATGAAGAGGGACAAGAAAGGACAGAGATGTGATGACCTAGAAGAGATGAAGAAAAAAATGCAGGAGGTGCTGTCAGCCATCCAAACAAATGAGTTTGATAACTGTTTACAAGAATTTCATGGCAGATTTGACAAATGTACTAAGTGTAATGGAGAGTACTTTGAAGGTTATAAGGTTGTTTTGTTTAAAAAAAAAAAGTTAAATGTATAGCTTTGAAAAAGAAAAAAACTTCAAGGTTTTTTTTGGGGGGGGGTACCCCCTCGAATGAGTCAGGAGAAACCTTGAGACTGACATCTGACCCACGGGCTTGTCTCTACATCTGTCTGCGCCAGTTCCTTGAGAATATATGTAGCCTGCATTACGCACATATATGAAGAGCCTTAAAATTCATGGAAAACTAGAATTAAGAGATAATGAGATTTTGCAAGAACTGTTGTTTTGGGTTTTTTTGGTAGTGCATTTGTTTGCAAGAACTTTCTGACGCTGTTCATATAAGCTCTACTGGTTTTGCTTCTGTAAAGAGCCCAAGAGAAGACTCCTGTCAGACCCATTTGGACTACTGACCTCCAGAACTACAGGATAATAAAATGTATGCTGCTTTTCGCACGAAATTAGTGTCCGTTTGTTCCAGCCGCTCTATTAGTGAATTAATACAATGCTGATAGACTCTAAGGCACACTTTCCAGGTAGCATTGACAGTGTCTTTCAAATAACTGAACAGCAATAATAAGAAGGATCAAAGAATGTTAAATGATAGTAGAATCATTGGCAAAATTAATTAGCAATTAATAGTAAGAAAGAAATGGTAGCGGAGGGTCTGAAGAGAAAGAATGAAATTCTAAGAGAAAGAATATACACAGAAAAATCAGAAGAGAGTTTAGGCTTGAACCTAACAAAATAGTACAAAATCAGAAGAGAGTTTAGGCTTGAACCTAACAAAATAGTACAACAGGAGAACAGATGACAAGGTCTACATATAACTTCCTCCCTGGGAGACGGACAGCGGAGAAGTGGGTGAGGGAGACGTCAGATGGTGTAAGATATGACATAACAACAGTAATTTATAAATTATCAAGGGTTCAGGGGGAGGAGGGAGCGGGAAGGAAGAGGAAAAATGAGGAGCTGATGCCAAAGGCTCAAGTAGAAAGCAGGTGTTTTGAAATGATGATGGCAACATATGTATGAATGTGTTGGACACAAATGATGTACGTACGGATTGTGAAAAGAGTTGTATGAGTCCCTAATAAAATGATTTAAAAAAATAGTACAACCGTCCTTCAGAATAAAGTCGACACACAAGGGGAGGGAGAAAAGTTAGCATAATCTGACCTCTGACTTTGGCCTTATTATGTGCCAGGCAACTCATGCTATTTGTTTTATTAAAGAACTTATAATTAGTCACTTTTAGATCTTATAAAACTTATGCCTCAATTAGCTTGTGATTACCACTTGATTTTCGCTAGGCTCCTCTGTATTCTACTGGGCCCCTTTGGAATGTCTATGCTGCTTTATACTCCAGTGTCACAGCTGTGAAGCCTGCTGGGGTCATGGTCATGGTTCCACTTCGGGCTGCGGTCCGTATGGTCAGCAGTTGGAGCCCAGCATCAGGTCTTCAGGAGAAAGACTGGACTTGCTACCCCGATCAAGAGTGACAGTCTCTGAAACTCAGAGAAGGCTGAGATGACTCATTGGCACTGAGTTTGGTTTGAGCTTTGCTTACATCTGCAATGTCCGTGTCAACTTCCCCTCATTCTTCTCTTCAAGCGCAGACAGACACCACAGGACATTTTTTCAGCCGTGCTAGTGAAAGCCATCTGCACGCCAAACCCTCTCATACACTAAACCATCCTTGCCTAGTCCAGCTTTTCTGGATCCTTCCTACCTAGCTATCCCCACGTGGTTGTTGTAGGTGCCGTTGAGTGGGTTTCAACTCATAGCAACCCCGTGCGCACCACAATAAAACACCGCCTCACGATGATTATGCTTGAGTGAATCATTGCAGTCACCGTGTCAGTCCATTTCACGGACGCTCTTCCTCTTTGTCGCTGCCCCTCTGCTTTACTTTTTATTTCCATAGAAATTGCCAATTCTTCCACTTTTAAGACACAACGCAGCATCCTCCATCTCTGAAGGCTGGGCCTCAGGTCTCCACTCCATTCAAAAGAGCTTTTCAAGGAACTTTCCAAAGAAAGACTAGTTCCTTCGGGTCATAAAGAAAAGAGAACAGCATTTGTGCCACGTGCTTGTTGTTGCTGGGTGCCATGGAGTCAGCTTTGGCCCTCAGAGCACCCAGTGTACAACAGAGCAAAACACTGCCCAGCCCTGCACCATCTGCGCAATTGTTTTTGAGCCACTGTCACAGCTGTGGAGTAGAAAGCCTTAGCTTTCTCTGGAGATCACCTGGTGGTTTCAAACGCCTGCCTTTGCAGTTAGCAGTTGAACATATTACACTTTTATAAAAAGCCAGCTAAAATGTTTGTGAAACAAGGTAAAATAAGCACTCTTGATGCTTTGACAAATCCATGTCCAAAATTTCTAAGTGCTCTCATGGCAGAAATATGTGTGGCCATGTCTCAAAATACATGCGACCCATTCCCTGCTTTTCAGTTGGGTTTGCAACTAGGTAAACCTTAGGGGCAGTGCTTCATTTTAAAGCCGAAGATTAAACAGTAGACCACCATGGTCACATCTGCCAAGAACTTTCCTTTCAAATTGCTCGTAACTGCCTAAACTAGTTCAGCAACGGTCTTCTTTGTGATGGGCTGGGAATAGCTACCTTAGCCAACTGGCACTATAGGCCACGTGACCAGAGCCTGGAAATTCAGGGCTGCCTGCAAACACTGGAGGCATGGAAATAAATTCTTATGACTTCTAACACACAAATAGAACACTTAAAATTCTAAATTATTAAATGTTTACTTAACCACCTATAAAGTATTGCACTTGTTTTAATAATTATTAAATTCCATCTTTGCGAGATTTCAATTTGAAAAAAAAATTGCAACCATTTGCTCCCTTAGCAAGAATTCTTTTTGATGATTTCAAAGAAACCATGGTCAATCATAAAGAAACTAAGTTGGATGATACCAAATAATTTTAAAAGCCAATTATAAATATCTTGTTACATCCTGTACAACAAATTCTGTATTTAATTTTAGATATATGTTCATTTTGGATGATGTGTGGTGTGGTGACTCTCAGAATAAGATTCCTTAGGATTGGTAAGGGGTCCCAGGGTGGTGCAAATAATTGAGCACTAGACTTAATAGCCAAAAGATGGGTGGTATAAACCTACCCAGGGGTGTTTCTGAAGCCAGAGCTGAAGGTCTGTTTCTCAGAAGTCACAGCTTTGAAATCCCCTGAAGCAGTTCTACTTTGCACTAATGGGATCACTCAGATTCAAAATTTTAATCGACTGCAACAATTATGACAGGGTTCATGAAGACTGAGGTGACACAGGGTGGTACAAATGGTTAACGTGCTCAGCTGCTAAACAGATTGGAAGGTTGAAGTCCACCTTTGGAAAACAGACTTGACAATGTACTTCCACAAATGCAACCATCGATCACTCTAGGAGCACAGTTCTAATCTGACATGTGGAAGATCAGTGTGAGCACAGTCCTACTCCGACATGCATGAGATCAGTGTGAGCATAGTTCTACTCTGACATGCATGAGATCAGTGTGAGCACAGTCCTACTCTGACATGTGTGAGATCAGTGTGAGCACAGTCATACTGTGACACGCGTAAGATCAGTGTGAGCACAGTCCTACTCTGACATGTGTGAGATCAGTGTGAGTGCAGTCCTACTCTGACATGCGTGAGATCAGTGTGAGCACAGTCATACTCTGACATGCATGAGATCAGTGTGAGCATAGTCATACTGTGACTTGTGTAAGATCAGGGTGAACACAGTCCTACTCTGACACGTGTGAGATCAGGATGAGCACAGTCCTCCTCTGACACGCGTGAGATCAGTGTGAGCTCAGTCCTACTCTTACATGTGTGAGATCAGTGTGAACGCAGTCCTACTCTGACATGCGTGAGATCAGTGTGAGCACAGTCATACTCTGACATGCATGAGATCAGTGTGAGCACAGTCCTACTCTGACATGTGTGAGATCAGTGAGAGCACAGTCATACTCTGACATGTGTGAGATCAGTGAGAGCACAGTCATACTCTGACATGCGTGAGTCACCGTGAGTTGAAAGTGACTCCAAGGTAACCGGTTGGTGATGAGCTTCAAATGGCTGGTTAGAGGGATTGTATGAAATACAGTACTTGCCCTAGCTCTGTCTTCCAGCATGTCCCTAAGCATTGTTCCTCAAGCACTCACTTAGATATGCTTATGTTTATGGTAAAGCTTTTTGAATCTTTTTATTGTACTCTACTTGCTCTCAAGACCATCTAAAACATCCATTCAGTTTGTATTTTCTGAAGCACTTGTACCCTGACTCTCTCTCTTCAAAACTGTCTGAGAGGGTTGTGAAGTGATACTCTGGAGCCCTGAGACACCTGACAAGATCACAGTGATCGAACCATCTTATATCACCCCATGTGTCAGTCTAAAAGTGTGGTTCATGCCTCATAACACAACTCTAGAAGGTGGAGTTGAGACCTGAACTCAGACTCTATCATGTTCTACTACCAGAAGCATCATTGGGCCTACTCAAGAAAGAGATCGCCTCTAGTCCTGAGTGTGCACTCGGTGACTCTAAGCTCAAATCCATTGGATAGACTATAGTTGGGGTGGAGAGGAAGCCAAGATGTGCGTAGTCTTCTCACCCAACTAAACTTCCCTTTGTCTATGAAAATCCAAACTGACAACATAAAGTCTTTTGCCTGTAGCCTTGCATATACATATAAACACTTAGCCACATAACTTATATGATCCTATGCAAGATATCTCCTCTTCTGCACAGTGAAGACTTCGTTTAAATAACAATAGTGAACAATCCTGAGATTTGCTAGCTATTACCATCAGCCCTTCTCTACCTATCTACCCAGATCCTAAAATTCATCTCTCAAAACTTCAAGAATCAGCTACCCTAGCCCTATTTTTTGAGTATATCAGTTTACCAGAGAACATCAAAGGCAATACCTTCGATATGACATTTGAGAATCAGGAATTAAGAGTCACAGTAATATTTTAGAAGATCTTTCCATCATTCATCCATGTCAGTAGTTGGCTTCTATTAGATGATATGACTAGCAAACTGATACCCTATTCAGAGGACTTTAAATCAACCTAACAGCAAGCTGAGAACCAATACAGGACATATGTTGAGGCACATCCAAGTCGATAATCCCGCCTGGCTCATGTTTCACCTTGTCCACATGACTCATTTGTGTTAGGAGTTGGGTGACAGAGGTTATTGGGCATCTTCTTGTGGTGAAGTATCATCAACACTGTTCTTTTAGAACCCCGTGACTTCTATCTGTGCAAATTCTCTCATATGTCTTGTTTTCTAAATTCCAAGATGTGGGTTGCAAGGCCCAACAAAGGTTGGAAAACTGGAATATTTAATCAGGTATAGCTGTGTCGCTCGTAGTTCTTGAATTAACTAAACTGTCTTCAAAAACGCTAATCTCTGGGCACTATCTTGCTAACCTAATGCCCATAGTTAGAATCAATTCTGAGGAAGCAACTACCTTTTTTCAGTAAGTTAGAGAGCCAACCATGCTTAGAATTTGGAAGCACTATAGTCTGACTCTATCATTTCACTTTTGCAAATAATAATTTACTAAATTATCCTAAATATGTTGGAACTTTCTATTGGCTGGGCCAACCCAGACCCAGAGGATACATGATCATGCCCAGTTTCAAACTTATTTTGACTTTTATACAGCACTGTGGGACCTCAGAAAAGAAGAGTTTAGATTTTTAAAACAATCTCTTCTATCTCTGAGATTCTGTGAGTAAGTAGAGGATTACTCAGATGCACATTTCCTGCTCCCTTTCTGGGCATCCTGGCACTGAGAAAGGCATTGCATCTGGGGCTTATTGGGAGACTCTGCAGCCTTCCTGAACCAGCTTTATGTTGTGCTGCTGCTTTTATTTGTCTCTCTGGACTTCCTGAAGTACTTGGTGGGGGGAATGTTAAATGACAACAGCCCGGGAACTTCGCCTGAATGTCAACTTTCTAGTCACCCTTTTGAACTGGTTTCTGCTAAATGGCCGCCATGTCTTCTCCCAACCCCATATCCTTTCTCTCACCTTCCAGATACCTAGTTCTCAACATCCAAAGTAGCAGAGCTTTTTCCTTTCTAAATCAATCTCCATTTGCATAACCTGCTTTATATTCCCAAGGCAGTTAGAGAAGACTTGTTCTCATCAATGGATTAGTACTGCAGTCTAGGTTTGTTCAGGCTCTTAAAATATGAATTTTTAAAAATCATTTTATTAGGGGCTCATACAACACTTATCACAATCCATACATGCATCAATTGTGTCAAGCAGAGTCGTACATATGTTGCCATCATCATTCCCAAAACACCTGCTTTTTCACTCATTCAATGATAGAATATCTGCCATCTGGGCTGAGGAGAAAGTTGCCTTCAGGTTCTATCCATGATGAAAAGCCCGTGTCTCACAGTCTACGAAGGGATTCAAGTCTCAACATTCATATGCCAAATTCTAAGCTAGATATTAGGACCTGTTGTTGGGACTTCATTTACTAACAGAAAGTAGGTAGCTTGAACTACATAAAGGTACCTCAGCAGAAAGGCCTTCTGGTCTAATTCTGAAAAAGCGGTCATGGAAAATCATATAGAGCACAGTTCTACTCTTCCATAGATGGAATTGCCACGAGTCAGAATCAACTCCACTTCCAATGACTTAGACTGTTCTGGTTTACAGTATCGAGTTGATACTAGTTGTGTAGTGTATTACACGTTAGACTGCTCACCACCAGGCTGGTAATTCTAAGCCACCAGATGATCCATAGAAGAAAGATGAGACTTTCTATCCTGCACAGAGTTAGAGTCTCTGAAACCCACGGGGTAGTTCTACTCTTTCCTACAGGGTCTTTATGAGTTGGACTTGGCTTGATGGCAGTGATTATTAAAGAAGAGGGGTGGAACTTTCACCTTCCATGTGAGACACGGGTTTCTAGCCAATGTACTTCATGTGTAGCCACCACTTTTCTGCAAGTGGTGATATGAGTATTACTATGATGCTACATACAGTTTAGCAGAACTTCCAGACTAAGATGGGCTAGAAAGAAAAATCTGGTAATCCACATCCAAAAATTCAGCTACTTAAAACCCCACAGTGCACAGTTCTATTCTAAACAGATGGATCTTCATGAGTCTGAACAGACTCAATGGCAAATGGGTGTTTTTTTGTTTTGTTTTGTTTTTAAATCAGGTCAAAATATACACATGAATCAAAGTGTAATATACTATTAAGCATTTTTATCACCAAGAGATAATGACCACCTACTCTAGAACTTTCCATTTACCTGTCTCACACTGTTGTGTGGTGGGCTACGAGTTGGACTACTAGCCACAAGGTCAACAATTTGAAGCCACTAACCACTCGCAGGGAGAAAGATGAATGGTTCTGCTCCTGTAAAGATTTATAGTCACGGAAGCTCACGAGGACAACTCTGCTCTGTCCCATAAGATCACTAAGTCAGAATCAAAGGGGTGGCAGTGAGTTTAGTGTTTAGTTAGACTGCTATTTGGGCCATGACTTCTCAACTATATGATCTTGATCTAAGACAAGCAATGGTAATTACTTGGGAATCTTAATCTTCCAATTCTACTGGTATGGAAGCCTGTTTTAAAGATGCATAATGTTTTCTTGATAATTCTATGTTCTCATTTTGCTTAAGTACTTAGAAGTTTATAAGGCTTCTTTCAAGGGGCAAACTATGCACCCCTTATCTTATTTTTTAGTGCTCCCGTAATGGAACTATCACAAGTGACTGACTTTAACCAACAGAAATGTTATGTTTTCATAGTGGTACATGTGATAGTGGTACATGCCATACAGTATGTTCTGGCCCATAGCTCTCCTACGCACAGCAGAATGAAACACTGCCAACCCCTGCACCATCCTCACACTTATTCTTATCCTGGAGCCCATTGTTGCAGCCACAGTACCAATCCATCTCCTTGAGGGTCTCCCTCTCTTTCACTGCCCCACTATTTTGTCAAACATGATGTCCTTGTCCAGGGACTGGCCTTTCCTGACCATGTGTCCAAAGTATGTAAGACAAGGTCTCAGCATGCTTGTCTCTAAGGAGTATTCTGCTTGTACTTCTTCTAAGAGAGACTTGTTTGTCCTTTTAGCAGTCTGTGGTACTTTCAATCTTCTCTGACAGCACCACAATGCAAATGCATTAATTCTTCTTTGGCCTTCCTTATTCAATGTCCAACTTTCATATGCATATGAGACCATTGAAAATATCATGGCTTTGGTCAGGGGCACTTTAGTACTCAAAGTAACATCCTTGCTTTTTTTATATTCTAAAGAGTTCTTATGCAGCAGATTTACCCAAAGCGACTCATCTTTTGATTTCTTGACTGCTGCTTCCATGAGCGTTGATTGTGAATCCAAGCAAGACCAAGTCCTTGAAAACTTCAATCTTTTCTCCATATCGTGATGCTACCTCTTGGTATAGTTGTGAGGCTTTGGGTCTTCTTGACATTGAGTTGTAATCTGTAATGAAGATTGCAATCCCAGATCCTCACCAGCAAGTGCCTGCCTTCCAGCAAGCAAATTTCTGTCATCTGCATCTCACAGGTTGTTAATAAGCCTCCCTTCAATCCTGTTGCCACATTCTTCTTCATATGATCCAACTTCTCTTATTATTTGCTCTGCATACAGACTGAATAAGTATGGGGAGAGGATAAAACCCCATGGCACACCTTTTCTGGTTTTAAACCACACAGTTTTCCCTTGTTCTGTTTGCACAACCACCTCTAGATCCATGCACAGGTTCCATGTGAGCACAATGAAGTGTTCTAGAAGTGCCATTCTTCTCCAGGATATTCATAGTTCGTTATGATCCCCACAGTCCGATGCCTCAGCATAGTCAATAAAACACAAGTAAACGTATTTCTGGGACTGTCTGCTTCCAACTGAAATCCATCTGACATCCCTGCTTCCATGTCCTCTTCTGAGTCTGGTCTGAATCTCTGGCACTTTCAACTCACAATCCAATACTGTTGGGTGAGCTTCAGCAAAATTTTATTTACATGTGATAGCACACGCTCTTAATTTAGGAATTTAGAAGTGTGAACTCATTGTACCAGAGCTAGGGGAGGCTTTCTCTCTCTGTTGACTCTGGAGAAAAATTCTTGTTCTTTTAAACTTACTCTTGAGTTGTCTTCATGTGGCTTGGCTTCTATCTTCCCCTGTCTCGGGTCTCTTGCTTATTTGTTTAATCTCTTTTATACCTCAAGAGATTTACTAAAGATACATGCCAAGCTAACCTTACCTCATTAACATAAGGAAGACAACCCATTCCTAGATGAGATTTAACCACAGAAAGAGGTTAATATTTATAACATATATTTTGAAGAGACGCATTTCAGCCTATACTATTCCTATTGGACGATTTAGAAACGGGATTGGTATAAGTGAATAGACGATGTAAAATACCCTCCTAATTTTACTTAATGTTATATTTAGAAATATAGGCAGATTTTCCACATTACACTAATTTGCATTAAAATGAGTAATGGGCCTTTGTTTGAAAAATTGTGTGCAAGTTCTCCAGAAAATCTTTAGAGCTTTTAAATGTAATTTAAATGATTTAAATGGGAAAAGAAAAAAAACCTTTTAGAGATTTCTTCTAATATGGCCAAAAGGTTCTAACAACATCATAAGTAAAACCATTTTAAAACTTTTCGTAAACTCACACTTTGGCTTCCAAAACCTGAACCCAAAATTGTGCTCGTCGACTCACTTTGTAAACACCAATATTAGAAGTTGAAAAGAAATGAAGGTGCTTTGAGGAACTGAATTCCATTATTTAAAAATGATGTTTTTAACTTCTGAATTCCATGATAAAAGAACTCTTCTTTTGTGATGAAATAAACAAAAATACAACATCGTGGCAGGTTTTACAGAAAAAATTTTAGCTTTCTACCAAAGTTTGGAAATAGCATCTTTCTAAAATCATAAGTGCAGAAATAACATGTTAGAAAGGAACAAATAATAGGATTTATTTGCACGAGTTTACTACCAGTGGTGGAGCAGAAACAAAATATCTACATTAAAAGCTGTTTTTAGCCTGTCTTTCCTCCAGCCCCGAAGGGCTTCAGAGTTCAGAAATTCCAGAGGACTGGGCAGATTTTCCCACTGGCAAGCTGACTCTGATGCTTGCAGGAATATCCTTCAACATGCATGGCTCTCATTTAAATGCATATCCCATTACAATGAAACAGCATGTTTCTAGATCTGAACCAGGCTGGCATTTTGCTTCTAAGACAAACAGAACAAAATGGCCCACAATGATCCCATTGAGGTTCATCTAGCTTTAGCTGAAATCACAAGTGGCTTTTTTAGAAGCCATACAGGGAAGCCCAGATGACTGTCCTTGGCTTCCTGAGTCTGTCAGCACCCATCTGCAAAGGGTTAAGGCCAAAAAAGGGGAGAGGGATGAATGACAATCCTCACCATAACCCCTCTACAAAAGGAACCCCTCTACAAAAGGGGGCTCTTGTCTCAAGGATTGCTATGTCTTGAGAAAAATCAAAGTACTTTGGGGAATTACACACACACAAAGTCTTTACATTTTCAACCTCTGTGCAGACATTGAATAGTTGTCTTCTAGAGCATTTATGTTTGTTATTTGCCAAGCATTAAAATTGAACACTACCTTGTGTTGGACAGCTACGCAGATATGATCTCATGCTGCCCAGCAGTAAAATAATAAAATAGGTATTCATATGTCTACTATGTAGATGAGACATACGTTTTCAAGTAGATTAAATGGCTGTCCCAAAGTTCACTGCTAGTAAAGGATGGTCTCAGAATTGAACCTGTGTCCTTCACAGCATGTCCCATGCCTCTATAACTTCCTTCCCAGGTAAACACTTCAGGACATATTAAGGGGGAATCAGCAATAAGTAAATTCTACAAATGCTATTGCTTGTACAAAAATTTCCTCCCAGAGCTCCAACGGATCTCACACGCTATTGACAGGAAGATTAGGGATAAAGGGGGATATCTCCATCCAATGCCTACCCTAAACGAAAATTAACTGGCCATGCCACAATAAAGGGGTTGGAAAAAAATCAGGCCCACGTTAGACACCTACGGTGACAATCCAAAGCAGGCCATACTCAGACCCTGGGACACAACAATACTAGGCACCAGTGACATTATGTAACACAGGTGCACCTGCATTTAGCCACTAATGATATGCATCAAAAACTGAGCATGCGCAGACTAAGACCACCTAGACAAGAGAACTAGGCACCAGCAACATGACATCACACAAGTGCACCTAAACTCATCCAACAAGATCAGCCAAGACCTTCAGCCATGCTCCGTCAAGTAATGCAAGAGGGAATAAAGGCAGGCCCCAAGGGCGGTTGGTGTCTTGGGTTTTTGTGTTCCTGGTTCTGTTCTGTGGTTCTGTGTTCTGTGTGCTCCACACATGGGTACTCTTTTCACATGTTTTTTCATGTTCGGGCACTCTTTTCACATGTTTTTTCGCGTTCCCCTGAAGAGGCTGAAATGGCCATCGTCAGTCCCAAACTCTTGCATGATCCCCGTATGGCCATGAATGCTTTCCAGAGAGAGCGTGCACTTTCTGACTGTAATACCTGAAACTTCCCTTTCGCACATAAAAGTTACTTGCATTTACAAAAGTGTGTCTGCTGCATGAATTCTTTCAGCCTTGAGAAGCAAGAACCGAGGTAAACCATCCCAGAAACCTAACAGGCTCACAGAAAGCGTGAAAATCAAATTGGAATCCCAGCTCTGGAATGAGCTGTTCATAGGACCTTGTACTTGGCTTTCATGCACTTAATTTTTATCACTTTCAAACTGAGATAAATAATTGGGCATAAGTGTGTGTGTGTCTGTGTGCGTATTTTCTACAAAACAACATTGAAAGCTAGTTTTGCTTTTCCCCTTTTTCAAAGAAGAAAAATTCCTTTTGGGATTTCTTTCTACTAGCAAAAATAGGTACTAAAATGGGTCTTTCATAAAAGTAAAGTGTTGTCAAGAAAGCATACCAAAAGAGTATGATACCTGCATGTGCTTGCATACTTTACTATCAATGTGTTGGGGCGGTGGTATTGACAAAGAGTACCGAATAGAGCATGGGCTGCAAGGAGAAATGCAGCCAGATGGGCCTTAGGGGTCCAGAAGGATAGACTCCAGTTCACTTACTTTGGCTAGAAAAAAACCTCATGTTTGGTAAAGTGGAGGGTCCAAGAAAAAGAGGGAAATTCTCAAAAAGGGAGACTGACACGCTAGTTGCAGCAATGGACTCCGACATACTCAAGAGCAAGAAGGCCATTACTGGGCAATGTTACATTTTGCTATAACTAAGGTCACCAGGAGCGATCCCTGGTGGTACTTTTAGCTAAGCACTGGATTGCTGAGGTCAAGGTTTGAGCATACTGGCTGCTGTGTGTGAGAAAGATAAGGCTGTCTGTTCCAGTAAAGATTTACAGCCCCAGAAACCTATATAAGGTCCCTGAGAGTCAAAACTGACTAGATGGCAGTGGGGGGTGTTCACAGGCATTAAAGCAGACTCGATAGTAACTAGCACAGCATTTGCTATCTATACATGTTACATAAGTGATCATGAGGGATGTATATAGCACAAATATAGCATCAATCTATAATTACCTCTATGTCAAAATGAAAATCAAAATAAGTGATATATTAATAAAAATAATGTGCAAAATTTTATCTATAGTATAATTACAAACATTAAAAGATACCAAAAAAATTCTCCAAATGGTCAATACCAGTCCAATCCAGGCACTAGTGCCTACTTATCAATATTTATACATTTCATTTCATCTTTGATAACTACAATTTTCCAAGATTCATATTTCATACAGGAAAGTTACAAATATCAGTGGATGTTTGCAGCTATTTTTTCTCTTTTATTAGCTGTGCCCCACCAGTAGAGATCCTAAAAGCATTGCTTCATCTTCATCATTAAGATCAAATCTACTTTGAGGAAATAGCTCTTCCCAAAACATATTTTGAGTGCCTTACAGTATGACGGGCTCATCTTCAGCTATTACATTAGACAATATTCCACTGCTCTTCATAAGGTTTTCAGTGGCTAATCTCTCAGAAATGGATGGACTATTCCTTCTTCCTAGTCTGTCTTAATCTGGAAGCTCCTTTGAAATCTGTTCATTATAGGTTACTCTGTTGGTATTCAAAGTACTTTTTGCATAGCTTCTAGCATCATAGCAACAGGCAAGCCACCAGAGTATAGCAAACTGGATGAGCTGATATAATGCCTATAGATTACAATGTAGTATGGTGGGATATAGGGTTGGAAAGGGTGGTACAGGATGAGGTAAAATTTCATTCTATTCCACATAGAGTCACTTGACAGCATCTCACACCACCAATCCTCAAGATAGCTCCGTCAATTAGATCTTGCTCCTGCTAGTCCCATCTCATACCAGAAGGGACCAGAGCATCAAGAGTTGAAGTAGTCTGTGCGGGCCTACAGAGGTGGCGAGTGACTGTACTGTGACTAAAACTAGCCATCTGTTTCCGAGCCTGGACTTCAGATCAGGACAAGTAATTTCATTACAAGAGATGTCCCTTGTTTTGTAGCTTCTCCTCAAAAATACTTGCAAGACTTAAAGCCTCTTCTAGCAAAACCCCCTAAGGATGTTGCATTGTAATTGTAATTTAAACTAGAATCTATTTATCAGATGAAGTAGAAATTTCCAATGGGAAGATGAAGCACACATACAATTAAGGACCCTGTGTCTCCCAAATCAATAAGAATTGATTGAAAAATAAGCAATTGGCCTTTATCTGTTACAGTCTACTGTAGTACCACTTTTGCTAAATGGTAATGAGAAATGTAGATTGAACTCAATAGTCTCTCAGAAAATAGACACATTTCCGAAGTAGACTGGGATGATGAAAACACACAGCAATCTACTTGTTTGCAAGCAGCCTATCTCCACCTATGTTTCCGCTGTAGAGAATGTTAGACAAATTTTTTTTCTGGAAAGAAGGGAGCAACCGGTTTGGGATCTCCTATGGTGTAGTGGTTATGCATTAGATGCTAAGTACAAGTTTAGCAGTTCACACTTATCATCTGCTTTGTAGGAGAAAGGCTCAACTCCCATTAAGAGCTACTATCTTTGAAGCTCCCAGGAGAAATTCTGCCCAGTTCTTAATGCAAGATTAACATTCTACCATTGAACCACCAATATCTCATTTGTCTGGTTCTATGTGATATCTAACATAGGGTCACTGTGAGTTGGCATCGACTGGATTGCAGTGAGTTTGCTTTGCTTTTGGATCCACATTCCCTTTGCCTTAATATTGGCCTAGAGAATGAAGCCAGGTAAGCTTGCATTCAAAATGATAAAGAATAAAACTAACTAAGCCATCTGACTCTGTAGTGTTCAGTTGCTGTCAAGTTGGTTGGTCCCTGACTCTGGAGGATCCCATGCACAGTGGAGCAAAATGCTGCTTCATCCCGCACCATTCCCATGATAACTTGTTGACCAGACCATTGTGATGCATAGGGTTTCTTAGGCTGGTTTTTGGAATTACATTGCCAGGCCTTTCTTCCTAGTTTGTCTTAATCAGTCAGTTCTGCTGAAACCTGTTTAGCGTCATAGTAACATGCAAGCTTCCACTGAGAGGTAGATGGTGACTGTACACAAGGTACATGGACCAGGGATTGAGAACAAGGCTCCCTTATGCAACGTTAAAATTCTACCATTGAACCACCAATATCTCACTCTTCTGGTTCTATGTAATATCTAATATGGGCTCATGGACAGCATAGGAATTCCATAGGACATTGTTGACTTTGTTTGATTTTCACTGTCCTGTTCTCACATAAAAGAGCCAAAGTTTCCAATGTTTGCATGTTAGTCCTTTTTGTCATCATCAAAAAGATGCTTACTGAAAGTTTTCTGACTATTTATCCCAAACTATAATTGATTCATAAGCTCTTTCATGATTTCATGAGATTGTTTGAATTTTCATTCATTCAGTCATTCAGTCAGTCAGCCAACAAATATTTATTGAGTATGTATATCCTATATGCCAGGTTCTGTATACACAATGGAATGTGGAGTTGTCAGGTAAGCATTGGACTAATGACAAGGTCAATGGTTCAAACCAACCAGGCACACTCTGACAAAAAGCTGAGGCTGTCTGCTCCTGTAAAGATATGCAGCTTCAGAAACCTATAGAGGGTGGCTGAAAGTCAGAATAGGCCTGATGGCAGTGGGTGGGTCAGGCTGTCCTTAATCGTGGTATTTTGCTCCCAGCGTCCTACTCAAGGTTCTTTTTAGTGACAAATATTAGAACCTCATTGAACTAAGAAATTATAAATAAGGTTAACACCAATGGTGTTTATTTTAAAACATTATAGTGTTACACATAGACAAAAACCAAAACCAAGCTCACCGCCATCAAATGGATGCTAACTCATAGTGACCCTAAAGGACAGGTTTGAACTGCCCCTGTGAGTTTCTCAGACTGTCAGTCTTTAAGGGAGTCAAAAAGCCCTGTCTTTCTCCCAAGGAGCCGCTGATATTCTCAAACTGAAGACCTTAAAGTTAACAGGCAATTAGTACCCACAGCTCTGTCGAACTTATGGGACAAAAGTTCAGATTAGGAAACCATGAAAAATAGGCCAGTCCATTCCCCATCTTGAGGCCTGATTAACTGTCTCCTGTGGTTCGCACTAAGTCTGCCCTTGCCTTGGCACAGGCTGGCCTTCTCAACTGGTAGAGCTTATGTTTATTTATCCTGAGAAGAATTGAGACAGACATCTGTGTGCTATCAGGGTTCGGTTTTACCTCCTTGCTTCATAGTTTTATAGTCAGATAGATCAGCAAAAGTTTTAATGTATTGGTGATAACAGAAGAGATAGACATTGCAAATAATCAAGTTGGAAGACAAACACAAGAGTCTCTGTCCACATTTATAAAAACAAAAGAGCAGATATTGTTGAAACAAGATGAGGTTTACTATAGATGCTCCAGATTGAGGAGTCTAGAGAAAGTTACGAAGGGCAGGAGTAAAAGCAGAAATTATAGTGGACGAATTCATTCCAGAGCTAGTTTTGAAACATAGTTGAATAACCTTATCAAAAAGTCATGGTGATGCAGCACTGCCATACACTGGAGGACACTACCGAGACATAATGACCAAATGGGATGTGGACCTGGACTGGCGCCTGCAAGGAAAATAAGAATTAAAAAGCCACTAATGGAAAAACTTGTGAATTCCAAGGCAGTGTAAGATATGAAATAATAATAACTTACAAACCAAACTACTTTCCATTGAGTTGATGCCAGCTTATGGCAGCTGTCTGTATTGCAGAGTAGAGCTGCCCTCCCCGGGTTTCAAGACTGTGATCTTCAAGCAGCAGGCAACTAAGCAGATCTCTCTT
The DNA here is from genome assembly GCF_000313985.2 of Echinops telfairi. NCBI lineage: Eukaryota > Metazoa > Chordata > Mammalia > Afrosoricida > Tenrecidae > Echinops > Echinops telfairi. Next base: position 2,985,030 of record NW_022103897.1, on the reverse strand, counting down.
CCAAGGTTCCTTGAGGTGGGTAAGAACCACCAACCTTTCAGTTGGTGGTCAAGCACTTAATTTGTGTTCACTTTGGTAAATGTACCAATGGTTTTGTAAAATGTTATCAATGAAGATGAATAAAAGAAAGATGAGGACTTTTTGTATTATCTCAGCAATCATTTTGTAAATCTAAAATTATTTCAAGATAAAAAATTATTCAAATAAAGAGTTGACCTTGTTTCTGGAAATATTATTAAAAATAGCCCCACAGGCCATCTAGCAGGGGATCAACAAACACCTTATGGAAGAAGCACACAAGCCTGTGTGATCATGGGGTGTCAACGAGATCAGGTATCGGAAGATCAAAAACAAACAATCATATTGTTGTGAAGGAGAGCTGATCATTGAACATTGCCTCACAGACAGGAAACACAGAAGGGATGACTCATTCAGGGTGATGACTCAACACACAACATTCCTCTAGTTCTTTATTGCTTCCTGCCCACACAATCATGGCCCCAGTTCCAACTCACAAATCTGCCTAGACTGGCATATGTACATTGGTACAGATAAGAGCTTTCGACACACAGAATCCAGGATAGAGAAGCCCCTCAGAAAGAGTATTGGAAGTAATGATTCCATGTGGGTATGGGAAGGGAGTGGGGCAGGGGGGAAATCATAGCAATGATGGATGTATCACTCCCTCGAGGGGGGTAGATAACAAAATTGTGGAAGGGATACATCAGACAGTATAAGATATGAAATAATAATAATAATATTACATAATTTATTAAGCGTTCATGAGTGTGGCAGATTGGGGGAGGGAAGGAATAAAGAGGAGGTGACATCAGGGGCTCATGTAGAAAGAAAATATTTTGAAAATGATGATGGCAGCATCTGTACAAGTTGGCTTGATGTAACTGATTTATGAATTGCTATAATATTTATTTGGGTATGAACCCCCAATAAAATGATCAATACAAAAATACTCCCACAGCTACATAAGTTCTGGTAAAATTTTAAATGATATAATAAAGAGGAATAAGGTAAGTACATTCAAAAGCCAGCTAGCAAAGCATCAAAATACATATAGTCAAGATCAATAAAAATACCAGAAAAAGGTAATAAGAAAACAACTGTGAGAAGCACAAAGTACATTTTAAAATATGAAGACATATTTTATATATATATATATACATACTTGGTTGGTATATTCGAACCAATGACCTTTCTGTTAACAGCTGAGGGTTTAACCATTGCGCAACTGTGAATTCGGACTCAGTAACCTTATATGGCACAGTAGAATTGCCCCACAGGATTTCCAAGGTTATACATTTTTAAGAGTTTTATTGACATATAATTCTCATATCATACAATTCAATATTTTAACTATATTAAGAACTGTACAAACATCTTCACAATACATTTTAGAACATTTTCTTCTTTCTTATAGTCATTGTTAGCTCCCCAATTCTCCCCAAGCTCCCCTGAAATACCCACTAGAAACCACTCATCCAGTTACTGTCCCTGTAGATTTACCTATACTAGATTTCACATACAGAAAAACATACAAAACAACAACAAATAAGCCAATCACAATAGCAAAGTAAAATAGAGAAAAGCCTCAATCAAAAAGAAAGCAGAAAATATTAATGGGTCAAAAGGAAGATCAAATGATAAGGCATTAAGTTTTAACCTTATCACATCTGCAGTAATCGACTTCCCAAAGCACCGTGCGTGAGAGCAGGGCTACTCACATCCCCAGTGCATGGTCAGAGGAAATTTGCTGGAGGTTTAATCATGGATGTTTCCCCATCACTCCCACCTTTCTGAAATTCAAGCAATTTTAAAACGGGTCAAAAGGGAGCTCAAATGATAATCTATTCCATTTTAACCTAACTACATCTACCATAATTGACTTCACAATGATCTGTCTAATAGCAGTGCTCTTCATAGCCCTTGACTATGGTCAAAGGGAATTTACCTGAGGTTTAACCCCTATGTGGACCCTGTGTGGACTTGCATAGCCTTCTGTAAACTGGGTGTTCACAATTTAATCTGAGTCCATTCCCTCATTCAGATTTGGATTTTACTATTTATAATCTTGGATCAGAGAAATTGGT
>NW_022103897.1:2979280-2981437 GCF_000313985.2 Echinops telfairi | reverse complement strand
CACTGTGCCACCAGAGCTCCTTATCTTGTGTTTGTATAACCTTTACAAAAGACACATTTTATCCAATTGTCACATATATTTACAAAATTAGACATTCCGTTGTAAAGTAAAACGAACTCCTGGGTCATAAAGAAAATCAAGACTACAAATATAGACTATGTAGTATAGAATGATAATGGTAGAACTGAATATAAATATACTAATTTTATTAAAATTATTGTAATAAGTAGCATATTCATGATCTTTAATATTCTCAAAACTCAACAAAATGCATAGCCATTTAGTCTATTCCAATTCATAGCAACCCTACAGGACGGAGTAGAGCTGCCTCTATGGGCTTCCAAGACAGTCAGTGTTCTGAGAGTAAACAGCCTCATCTTGCTCCTGCAGATCAGCTGGTGCTTCCAAACTGCAGACCTTGCCCCATGTGTAATCAGTGCTCCTATTATCGACAGGATCTTATTAGAGATAAGCAAAAGTGAAACAAATTGAAAGAAGCACTTAATGTAAGATATAAAAGAAGTTTTTGTTTTACTATAATAACCAGGTAAATAATTTCTCAAGAGAAATCATAATTTGAGACACTACAAAATTGATGAGTAAATTCAAGCATTTATTCTTTGAAAAAGAAAACAAATGAAATGTAAATTTTTAAATAAAATTCAACTTAAAAATAAGTCATGGATATAAGAAATGATATGCTATACATTTGAAAAGAATCATAAGACACAAACCGAAAAAATACCATGTTACTCTAAAAACAGAAATATCTCACTAAATGAAACTTCTGTTTCTGGGGAAATATTGTATTATCTAAAATTATTCCATTTAAAAAGATCATTTCTAAGTTTATATATTAACTCATTAAAAATAGGGTTTTTAAGACTTCTATGGATTTTCAAGACAGATCCTTCTTGCTCTGCAGAACCTATTCAACTTTTTTCATAAGCTAATAAACCCTGAGGCCAAAACTAGACACAAAGAATGTTTACAATTTTTGACTTATTAATATTAATACCTCAAACTGATTTAGTAGTACAAAAAAAAACCACCATGGCAAATTAAGGTTTATCCCAAGAATCTAGGCATAATATTGGGAAATCTGTAAATTTTTGACTTATTAATATTAATACCTCAAACTGATTTAGTAACAAAAAAAAAAACCACCATGGCAAATTAAGGTTTATCCCAAGAATCTAGGCATAATATTGGGAAATCTGTAAATATAATTAGTGAAAAAGTAGGCCCGCTAATAAAAAAAAGATAGATCATTCAATCATTTAGAAGTTTCCAAAAGCAACATTAACTTTCCAATCCTTATTAAAAAATTTTTAAACCTTAGGTAATTAAAAATAAGCTTGAATAACCAATTCAATATTACAACAAAAGAAGACTATTGAAAGAAATTTTAAATGATCATTACTAAAGGAAAGTATACTCATATATTCAAAAATCCAAATAAAATATACTATGTAATTCTCAGAATTATCAAATGGTAATAAAGTAATCAGATAGAAGACAAATATGTGGGCAAGTAAAAAAAAGAAAAGTTAAGCCACTAGGGTTTCAGTTCATACCTGCATGAGTTTATTCCAAACAAAGACTGAAGGCTTTGCAATCAGTAGATGACTACAGACAGATTCTCTCAGTAATACACTTATCTTAACCATGTTAGTGTTACTTCAAAAGGGGTCCAAACAAAATAGGGACTTCTGAGAGAATCTGTTGGGCCAGTTAAATTCAAGGCAGAGAGGTTAGCTCAGAAGATTATGGAGAGGGATTAGCCTACAAGAGTTTGATAGATTTTCTCAAAAGACATAGGGATAAGATTGCAAGATTTTGATAGATTTTTCTAAAGGACACAGAAGTTTTTTAAAAATTAAAAATTGCTCTGGGGAGAAAAGACCAATTAAATTGTAAGGCGGAATTTTTTCTATCAGGACAGTGTACCTGCTCATATTTCAAGGGTAGTAAGGGCTGCGCTTTGAGAATATGGCTGAGAAACAATACTTTTCAGTCTAGGTACTTTAGAGAAACAAATCCACAGCAACTCATGTATAAGAGTTTTATGAAAAGAAAGTGTGCAGCACGAAAACATCCCAACTCAATGCTGCCCAAGCCCACATGTCCAACATTAACCAATTAACCCAACACCAG
>NW_022103897.1:2963603-2978266 GCF_000313985.2 Echinops telfairi | reverse complement strand
GGTTGTGTGCCTCGATCTCCCCAAAGCGCTATTTTCTTCATAACAATTTCTTCTATTTTCATTTTATTTCAGAGCATTGCAGGCCACAAAAAATTACTTCGGGGGTTGCATGCGGTCCACAGGCCGCCAGTTTGACACCCATGCTCTAACCCATGAGGTCACAGTTAGTCAAAATCGACTCCATAATAATGGTTTGGTTTCTTGGGCTAATTAGAAAGATTGGGGCTTGAAAGTAAAGAAAACATGAAATTTTCCTGAGGAAAATAAAAACTTCTCGTGTAAACCAACTGCATAGTGCAAATATTTCAAATATTCTTTCCGTTAATTGGGTTCCTCCTCATTCTAGTAAAGTACCCATGAAAAATAAAGAGGCAGTACATAGCCTGAAATACACAATACATAATCAAGAGATATCCTAACAGGAATATAAACAACCCACATGACCATGGGTCAGAAAGACTCTCCGTTATTTCAGCTACAAATTTAACCACTAGCAGCCTTTTTCTCAAACTGGAAATCACAGCAATTTGCCAGGGAGGTTACACAGGAAAACATGATATGCTTTTCCTGAAGCATGAGTTTTGCTTACTTACTCTTTTGAAACATTGTGATTTGCTTCCAATAATGCAACATTGTCCCCTATAGAGTAGTCTTGAGGAATTGATAGAGAAAATAGCAACAACAACAAAAAAGCGTCAACCACTTTGAAGGCTCCCAATGTTCTTACTGGCTCAATGTGGCTCTGAAGTCAAGTCTATGGAAGAGTGGTTAAAATATGGAAGAATTTAGAAGAGGGTGGGTGGCAGTGGGATGGGGAATGCCCCATGAAGAATTAAAGATGGTGGGCTCCTGAAGCAGATATTTAACGTACCTCCTCCTTCCCCCGACCCCCAACGCTGTGTTATGTAATGCTGCACTGTTCACCTGTGTCCTCCCTGCCTTCCACATCCACCTCAGCACCCCCTCCCTATGGGCTTTCTAAACTTTCATGGAGAAGTCACTCCCAAGAAATGTTTGAAGTAAGACTGAGGAATGCTAAGAAAGAGGGTCTTTGCTCTGACCCACATGGGGTCACCATGAATCAAGATGGATTCACTGCCAACTGGTAGTTTTTTGGTTTTTTGCTCTTGGGCCACTCCCTAAGTCAGCAATTCTCAACCTGTGGGTGGCGACCCCCTTGGAGGTTGAATGACCTTTTCATAGGAGTCGCCTAAGACCATCGGAAAACACATATTTCTGATGGTCTTAGGAACCGAGACACTGCTCCTCTATCCATCTCCGGGGGTCCACCCACATATGAGTACCCGGTGTGAAGACTGTTATCCATGCTCCGCCATGCTTCAAGAAAAAATTTCATTTATTTGTAATTAGAAATAAATACTTTACACTATAGAATTACATACTGTTTTTGTGATTACATAATCAGTATGCTTTAATTATGTTCAATTTGTAACAATGAAAATACATCCTGCATATCAGATATTTACATTATTATTCAGAACAGTAGCAAAATTACAGTTATGAAGTAGCAATGAAAATATTTTGTGGTTGGGGGGTCACCACAACATGAGGAAATGTATTAAAGGGTTGTGGCATTGTGAAGGTTGAGAACCAGTGCCCTAAGCAAACCTGGATGTCGTTTGACTGTAATTTGGTTATCCTAGGAAATCTGTCCACTATACAAACAAAATGATTTATTTGAAATGGGAAAATAATAGTCCTCTTCTCTATTGCATTTCTCGTTGTGGATAAGTAATTTTTTTTGGCATTTTATGCACATCATACAATTCAATCATATCAAGAGGAATTGTACAATTGTCATCATATCCAAAGCTAAAACATTTCTTCTTCCTTGTAATCATTGTTATTCATGTACATTTTTTTCTAATTGTGGCAAAAATATACACAACAGAACGTTCTCCAATTCCACAACTTTGACTTGTATAATTCACTAGCATTGATTATACTCTTCATGCTATACAGCCACTATTGATATCCTCGTCCAAATTCTATGACCATCGACAAACTCAATGACCCCTACACGAAAACTCTTCCCCTCTCACATTTGGTATTCATAATCCTTCTTGATTGGTGTCCTTATTTGCAATATTTTTTTGTGTGTGTGTGAATTTTATTCATCCACATATCACACAAATCAATAGTTCAATCGTATCAAGAAGAGTTGTAGAATCATTACCCCAATCAATTTAGGAGCATTTCTCTCCTTACAACCCTCCCTTGGTTAAATCGCTTTTAAAATGAGTTGTATAATCAGCATTAGTTCTAGTGCCCCCTTCCACATACATTGTTTGTTCCCCCAACCCCTTCAATCTCCCTATCTCCCACCCCCCACCCCAAATCCCCTATAAACCATTTCATCGATTATTATCTCTATGTATCTACTCCTGTGCTTCACAACCTGGAAAACCCCACAGAAACAATAAAAAACTGAAACAAAGTGTGATAGTTAAGGTTTATTGTGCCATCCTGGCCAATGAGCACATGTGGGATTAATTGAAGGGCAGTTTAATGGAAGGGTGGAGAGATAAATGGCTCAGCCAGCCTCATCTATCTTTTCTCTTGTTCTCTAATGGTCCAACCAATGTGTGGCTTCTTTCGCTAGTTCTCTGCCTCAGCTGGCAAGGTTCACTTCCTCTGAGATATCCCTCAGAAGATGCATGGACCTACCCTGATGCAGCCCTGGGTGCTGGAGAAGCCGATTGGAGACTCCTGCCAGCGCTGAGATGCACACACTCGCTTATTTGGCTTTTCTCATGCATTAGGTGTCATTGCATGTGTTTTGTGAAATTGAGGAGGACTTTCTAGATCGGTGTCAGACATAGGGGTTAATGTTGGCCTTATGGGCTTGGATAGCACTGGTTTGGAATGCTTTCTTAATGTGCACTTGTCCTTTATATAAAACTCTCTCCTATAAAATATGAGTGTCTATGAATTTTGTTTCTCTATTCTACTCCGACTAACACACAAAGTAAAGTGGTAAGGATAAAATTATAATAAATCAGAGATAAAAATGCAAATAATGAGTAAGAAAAAAGAGACCACCATGAATTCTTAAAAGGCCAGGGAAGACATTTTTGTCATGGAAAAAGCAAGAAATACTACTAGCACCTAGAACAATTTCAGGTTGGTTCAAGAGAGAGGTCAATTAACCAAGTATCAAGTTTGATCCAGTATAATCATGCCTGCAATAATCTCTATCTCATAATAATTCTGTTTGAGACCCTTGCCTGTGGTTAGAGAGGATCTGCCAGCATCTTAATCTGACTAGATACTCTGCAGATGGGTTTGGGGTTCACACTGTCCTCCATAGCCTTCTACAAATTGGTTGTTCACAATTTAGATTCTGATACTTTTCCCTTTGTCGTATTTGAATTTTGCTATTGTTGTTTTTGGATCACACACGCTGGTGTGCTTCTTCCATGTGGACTTAGTTGACTCCTTGCTTAGATGGCTGCTTGTTTGAATATAAGCCTTTAAAATCCCAGCCACTATTCCAACTGATAGCCAGCCACCACCTCCTTTCTTCACCACACTTTGCTACAGCACCTTATCTTTAGTGGTCCCTTCATGAGGGTGAGTATGGAGCAGGGCTATGTTATCAGAACTAACTGTTCTTGGATTGGGGCTAGTGTTCAGTGGAGGCCCAGCATCCATTTGCTTGTCCCTGGGATGTGCATGTCTCAGGTTTACTTTGTCAGTTATCTTATGACAAATGCAAAACCCCATACGACCAACTGTCCCAACAACAGTAACAAACCAATGAGCACATAACAATAGACAAACACACAAACAAAAACTAGCAACCTAAAGGCCAGAAAACAAATACCCATAGAAACAGAAAAGTAAGGCATTGGCAACCATTCCCCTGAGGTATAGGCAATGCACTTGTAATATCATCAATTCTCGAGATGACACATCACTCTGGGCAATGTAGTTATGAGGAATCTATGCCAAGACATTTCCACCATGAGCCATAAACCATGAGTTGTTGGTCCACACAGTTCGATCTCCCACCTTCTGCTTCCCCTCTTATCTGAGTAAAGGGTTCTCAGTCCAAGAGTGCAGGCACCTTGGAGGCAGGGCTCAGTTGATTCTGCCTGACCTCTATGATAAGTCCTTCTGATGCATCCCTCAAGGTCAGCATTCAAGGTCATCATGGTGTTTAGGCCATGGTGTGTTTCGTCAAGGGTTGGGTAGAAAAATATTTGTAGTGTCTACCCGGGGACATAAAATCTGGTCCAGTGTACCCATAAGTTCCCTACAATCATTGTTCAGCATCCCTTTCCGATGTGAGGTTACTTCTCCCCGATCACTCCCCATATTCACTAACAGAACTACCAGTGTCTCCTCCAAAGTGTAGATACGTCTCCCCTGGTCTTGGCTTGATGTTCTTGCAATGTTCTCCTTTCATTCCAGTGGAGGGCCATTGATTTCAACCTCCATTGTCTCAATGTTGTATAGTCAAGCCAAGTAGATGGCTTTCTCCCATATCCCTCCTCTTAAAGGGGTGACCCCAGACAATGTGAAGATGCCTCCTTCAAGATGGCTCTCACAAAGTGCCTAAAGGGGAGGTGATATATGGTTCGTGGCCAGTGCATAGCCTTCTCCCCTTTTGTTCTGGAATTGGTCCTTAAGATTTGTTTATTTGGTGTTTGTCCTTATAGTAGTGGGCTCATACAATACTTTTCCTTTTGTGATTGACTTACTTCACTCAGCATAATGGTTTCCCAGTCCTTCCATGCCATGCGGTGTTCCATGCTTAATGAATAAATTTTCATTGAGACTTATTTAGCAGTTTCCTGTGAATTCTTATCACCTCTGAAGGAGTTAGCCCAATCAATGAAACACAAAGTTTTCGGACCTCAAAATCTAAAAACCCAAGCTAAATTAATCCAGACTAAATGTCTATTTTTCTTACATGGGACTCACATATTCCACTTGAAAGGCTTGCAGTTGTTCGAGTATTTAGAGAGACTTGATTAGCTTAAGTCTGATTTGAAGAGTGAAACAGGGAAAGCGTGATACCCTTTGGCACCAGTTCCATTCTTATTTCCATAACAGCTTCAGGAAGTTAACCTCAACTAGGCTGCTCTATTACCATCTGTGTTTAGTCTGGGTTGACTAGCGAAACAATTTCATTGACACTCATATAGATGTGTAAGAGAGAGCTTTACATCAAAGAACAATTGTATAGTGAGGAAACATCCTGTCCCAATACAGATCAAGTCTGTAATTCCGATATTAGCCCATTTGTCTGATACTAGACCACAAATTCCTCTTTAGATTCACTCAGCACATGCAATGACGTCAAATGCAGGAAGATCAAAGGCCAGTGGCTAGAAAGTTTTGTGGATCCTGTGGTGGTGGAAGCATCTCAAGGCTGGCACGGTCTCCACATGGCTCCTTTGGCTCTCTGAGTGTCTCAATAGCGGGAAAGGAAAGGCAGAGAGAAAGGGGGTCTGACCTCCAGAGAGCTATTTATTTCCGTTGTTCTTGCAAATGAGGTCATCAAGCTGTAACCTGATTGACAGGCTAAATTCCACCCCTTCTATGTTAGTCTGGGTTGACTAGAGAAACAAATTCATCAAAGAGTAATTGTATATTAAGAAAACATCCCAGCCCAAATCAAGTCCGTAAGTCCAATATTTGCCCATATGTTCGATACCAGTCTTTAAATTCTTCTTCACACTCATACAACACATGCCATGACACCGAATGAGGGAAGATCATAGGCCGGTGGGGGGAAGGTCTTATAGATACAGTGGTAGTGGAAGCATCTCAGCACTGGCATGGGTCTCCATGTGGCTCCTCCAGTTCCAGGGCTCTGGCTGCATAAGTATAGCTCCATGGCGCTTGTCAGCAAGAAGGTCAAGCAGAAAGTATGTCTGCCCTCCAGTGAGCTATTTATCTCCTTCATGCCTCCTTCAAGCTGCGACCTGATTGACAGGCTAGATGCCACTCCTTCGAAAGTTGATAGGAGATTATGTAATGACCACACTTTCACCCTTAATACCCTCAAGTTGACAGGAGATTATAGAATTACCATGCCATCTCACACCAAATCCCTATTTTGCTCAGATTCCTTCCTTGATATACAAAGCATCTCTCAGAATGTGGTCCTCAGATAATTCCCCTTAGATAGACATCACCTGGAGATATTAGAAATACAAACTCCCCAGTGCCACCCCAGACCTGCTGCATCCAGAACCCTGAGAGCAGGGTCCAGTAATCTGTGTCTTAATCAACCCCACAAACACAGCTAAGCATTGGACTGCTGAGTGCAAGATTGGCGGTTCAAAACCACCAGCTGCTCCACAGGAAAAAGATGAGGTTGCTTGCTCCTATGATGATTCACAGTCTCTGAAACCCTATGAAGAGTCACTATGAGTTGGAAGTAACTCGGTGGCATTTTGAGCAGGTGCTTGGGTCATGAGCCCTAGTGGTGCCGTTGGGTGCACTTCAGATCATTAAGTAAGGTCAGCGATTCACCCCCCCAGCCACTCTTCCAGAGGAAGATGAGGCTATCCTGCTCCTGTAAATACTCAAAACCATAAAGATACTATTTGTGTCACGATGAGTCAGAACAGATTTGAACGACACTGGTTTGGTTTTTGGCTTTACAGGTGATTCAGCTGCATGCTAGAGGATGGGACGTTGTGATGGCCTTTGGATTTTGTCATTAACTTCCATAATTGCAGGTGGCAAGAGTACTACTGTCTCCACAATACCAGAATGAACTTGGCCTCCCTGAGGTATTTTGCAAGTGCAGGGTCATTAATTTACACTGATTTGTCTCTTAATGTCATTTGTCACCATTAGCAAACCAAGTTTCGGGCTCCAATGGGAAGGAAAAAAATCAATCATCACAGTTAGGTTTGAGCAGAGTCAGCACTGTAATAAAATATACTCTAGACACTTGCTGATACCTGCAGCTCCACATCATACTATAATCTAGTAAAAGATGAAAATTAAGAACTTTTGCATTTTAAGAGATTCTAAAGTGTAGCAAAACCTCGACTGAACAAAAAAAATCTGGAAAGTGAAATCAATTTAACCTTATCTCTTTGGGCCTCAGCTCTTTCATCTACTTAACATAAGTTGAGCAGAAACCTGAAAATAACAATTCTTTTTTTTTGTTTAATCAGTCATACACTCTTGGTTCCTAAATAACTTTAACTTCTGATCTCTGTCCAAAGCATGTTAAATGAGTGGCATAGTGTCTTAACTATTATATGATGTTGATGAACATCAGAGACAAGGAGTAGAATTATATACTGTGTAAGGAAATAGTGAAGGTACCGTGGAATGGCAGAAGAACAAATAAATCTGTCTGGAGGAAGTACAGTCGGGATGCTCCTTAGAATCAAAGATGGAAAATACTTCTCTCACGCACTTTGGGCATGTTATTAAGAGAGACCAATCCCTGGAGATGGACATCATGTTTGGTAAAGTAGAGGGTCCTTGAAAAGGGGGAAGATCCTCAACAAGATGGATTGACACACTGGGGCAACAATGGACTCAAACGAAACAACAATTTTGAGGATGGCATAGGACCATGCAGTGTTTCCTCCTGTTGCACACAGGGTCACAATAAGTCAGAGCTGTCTTCGTGCCACTTGACAATAACATCTACAATTTCATTGGAGTTGTGTGATCAAGAATAACTGCTAACATCAATCTAGATGAGAGGCAGGAGAAGGGTGAGTGTGATGGTGGGGCAGGAGGAAGGTAACAGGAAAGAAAGGAAAAATCTAGGAGGCAAAGCTATGGATAGAGGTATAAACATAGGTGTGTTCATATGTAAAGACATTAATTAGAGGTATTGGCCTATGTACATATATTTATATGGCAATACACTGAGGTAGTAGGTGGACTTTTGGCCTCTGGTCAAGCCCTGCCTCAATGCAATAAACTGGCAATATCATAGGCATAAACAGTGACTGCCCAAGGCAAATGGGCACATAGGTCAACTTCATTTAATAGAGGCTTACACAAGGTGGTATGAGGGCACCAAGAAGGGGGTGTCAATTTGGATTCTAAAGCTCAGTAATGACCAGTTCCGTGGAGCTCTTCCCAGTGAGCCGAGTGTCTAGAGAATGAGGCAAAGAATCAGAGCCAACAAACGTACATTCATGGAAAACATAGAGTCTGCTCAAGTGAGTAATGTAAGTGGTGATGATATGGGAAATTTAAAGGGAATATAGAGAAAACATGAACACATGAAAAAAGCACAGGTCAGATTAAGGGAAGACATTGAAGAATTTTCACTTTATTCTATAAACAAGCAGGAGCCCTGACATCTAAAAAGAGGGGCGATGTGATCATCATTATGGTGAGCGCCCCAGTACCCTTAAGCAAATTATTCCTGGCCAAGCAGCAGTTTCACCGAAGAAAAAGAAAAGAGTAGAAGCAGCAGCTACTTAAAGCGATGGTTGAATACAAATTACCCTCCCGTCCCTTTGGGCCTACAAACTGGATTTGAGACATTAATGTGATGGTTGAACATAAAAACAATGAGCTAAGTTTGAATTATTTCAAACATGATTCTATTTTAATCACAGACTCCACCATTTCCCAGTGTCTTATATTGAATAAGCATGTTTCTTCAATCTGCAAAGCCTTGATGTCACTTTCAGTAAACTGGTATTCCCCACCCTATCCTCAGATTCTTTGTAAGTTTAATTTCAGATTAAATATACTTTTATATCCCACGAATTAAAAATATTGCAATGCCTTCTTCATGAAAAAACGTATTAAATGTTATCATGTGTCCTTCTTGAGAAAGCATGTGAAATATAAGATAACAATGAAGAAGTAAGCCTTCATGCAAATGCTTTCTCCTGAGGTATTGTGCCATGCTCTTGGAGCACTCTGAGGCAGAGGAAAGTTATTTGATGGAAGGAAGGAGGAAATGAAAAGAATGGGAACAAGAGGGCTTGCAAACACTGAACAGGGAGACAGGGTGAGCTATTGGGAGATTTGCTACGTTGTTTAGGTTGTGTATTACAAAATTATCTAAAACGTAAACCCACGCCTAATTCACAATAAAAAGATGAAAAGAGAAAATGGACACACACAAAAACAAAGAGGTGGGAAAATGAATAAATAAAGACATTTGAAAGTAAATTTGGTACCTGGGGAGTTTAAATCTGCCAGAGTGAATTTGCCAAGATAAAAATCTCCACACAGATGGAGCTTGACTGGCCCAAATACACACTATTTGTATCACAACATCTCTATAAAACAGGTAAAAATAGATTTAAGCATGAGTATAAACAAAGAGACTTGCGGGTGGAAAGCAATCGTGTCTCCCAGATTGAGGAAGAGAGTGAAAATAAGTTGTTTGTCTAGAATTTTCAATCTAGGGAAAATAAAAAAATGTCAACCCCACAGTGCAGCAGCTAGATGCAGGGAGTAATTGGTCAAGGGAATAAGCAGATGTCATCTAAAAGACCCTGTGAACTTGAGAAATGCATCTATCCATCAAGTAAAATGAGGACAGAGTCATGGGCTGGCAGTGTGAATTGAAGGAAGTTGTAAGTCGCTTCTCTGAGATATATGCAGAGAATCTTACCCCAGCTGGTGGTAGGCACCAAGGCCTATAAGTTACACAGGCACAGGGGCAGGTGGCTGACCTAACACTCGAGCCCAGGCACGCAGGGGTTAGGTAAAGGTAGATGCTTCTGGTTCAGGCATGCTCTGATGCTCCAGTTGAAAGGCCATAAACGAAGCCTTTAACTATCCTGAAATAGCCATTGAGTTCTCGATTCTGCTCAACATTTATTATTCTTTCTCCAGCCATCTGACAATTGTTTGGCTTTGGATGCTGGCTGCCTGCCATTTTCCTTGTCAAAGCGCTGCTAAGACTCTATAAAATCTTCTTGGGTGGGCCTCAAGACTATTGCCTACATGGGCTGAGCCATCTCACAAAGGACCTTCTTAAGTCCGACAAAGACACCCAGTAGTTGTGGGGTCTGAGAGAAAAGGGCTTAGTTTAGAAAGCGAACTTGCAACCAGGCCATTGAATGCTGAAGACATTTTAGAAATCTCCTGCCTCTCTGAGTAAAGTGCTTTTTCAAAGTTACACAATCAATAATCAGCAGACTTGATATTTGACCGACGAGTGTCCGTTCTAAATTGAATGGAACATTGTGTTTGGGGGAAGCACAATTATGGACATCAAAGGGTCATGCCACAACTGAGTGCTCTGGGTCAAGCCCCTGGATTGTCCTATGGCTTGGTTTCCATGTCTTGAAAGTAAGTCTTTCGCCATGCGCTTAACTCAACTTTAATTTTTTTTTCAGCTTCCCCCTTTTAGCCCATTTTATTGGCTGCATGTTGGTTCTCACAACTTCTCCCTAAGCCCCAGCACACATATACACGTTTCCATCTGGGTATTTTCAAATAGAGTTCCCTGCTTGGTTTTCTGTTGGACTGTGGGTTATATCAGAGGAATGTGACATTTGTTCAGTGGATCGTGGGGAACCATGAACTTTGTACACTTTTAAAGGTAGGTCATCCGGGACCTAGAGTCTGTAGAAACTGCCTTCTGTGAGCCTCATCAGTTTATTCTGAAGACAAAGGACTTGAATTATCCCAAACCTCTGGTGGGCTATGTTGTTGTAGAGTTTGCTCAATGACATTAAACTCCTCTATTATTTCTCTGAGTAGGTAAACTCAGCGCCCTTCCTTATTAAAAAGATAGGAATGGGATGTTTGCCTTAAACCATAGTGTACATTTCCTGGCTTTCGCTTCCTTTATCCCCAGCTCCTTTTTCTTATTGACTGCCTTCTAAAAAGATGAGCAGTAGTCATGATAGTCCACCATGCATCTGTGAGTGTGTCGGATGGTGGTGGCTTACATGTTGCAAGGGTGCTAAAAGCTATGATGTCAGCATTTCAAATACTAGCAGGGTCACCCGTGGAAGACAAGTTTCAACAGAGGGTCCAGACTGAAACACACTAGGAAGAATGGCCTGATGATTTACTTACAAAAATCCTCTGTGTCACAGCAGAATATTGTTGAATATGTTGTTGTCGTTTTTCAGGCACGATTGAATCATTTCCAACCCACAGTGATCCTACATGCAACAGAATGAAACATTGTCTAGTCCCTTACTGTCGTCACTACTGTTGTCCTGCTTGAGCCCACTGTGGCAACCACTATGTCAATCCATGTCATTAAAAGTCTCCCTCCTTCTCATTGACCCTCAGTTTTACCAAGCATGCAGTCTTCTCCAGGCACCAGGTCCTTCTAATAGCATGTCCAATATAACACAGGTAACTGAGCTCCAGAGGTTATAGGAACTCAAAATCAATGATGGGCTTACCCAGACTTCATTCCATTCTGTTGTACACAGGGTTTCCACAGGGTGCTGGAGCTGGCTCAAGAGCAATTAGCAACAAAACGTTAGTCCTAATCATAAGAGATCACAATTCATAATGAGAATCTAATTCACTTAGAGGTGAAATAATTACATTAATTGACAAAATAGAACAGTTTAAAGAGTGCCCAGCCTGTAATAAACATGTAGTCAATGTCAACCACTATAATCCAGTATCATGGATCTACCTACTAACAGTTAGAGTTGAGTCAATTACCATTCGTGGTGACCCATGCATCAGAAGGTAAAATTGCTGCTGGTAAATTTCAATGACACTCTGGGGAGGCTAACCTTTAAATTCGCAATAGACTCCAAGCCACATGTGCTCCCGAGGGACCCTCAGGCCTGGAGCGGTGCCTATACTGTGAAAAGGAAGCAAAATGCTATTTCCAAAAAGAAATGTGTTGTGTGGCCACAGCAAGTCTCCTAGGCATTTAAGGAAGCTGTGGATCTTTGACCCTGAAACATGGACTTCTATAGAAAAATGTGAATTACTTCTTGTTGTCTAGAAGGGGACAAAAGGTGACAAAGGGAGATAGTTTGCAGACAGATGAAATGAGCCACAACGAGAAGATTATGACAGCCCAAGAGATAGGAAAAGAGGCCATGTCCTAGAATGGATGAAGGAGCTAAGGGCCTATAAATGAAAACTAGAAAGGACAAGACAACAATGGTTAGCTTGGCTGAGACTCTGAAACGGAACAATGTTCCATTCAGATGTGGGAATTGAACACTGCACAACTCCCTGGAACAGCAGTCAGACTGTAACTATCACAGATGTAATTGTTTATTTATAATGACCACTGCATCCGTTTATGATGGTAGTAAATTTTCATAAGGAAGGGTTAATGTTTCTTAATCTGCACAAGACATACTATGGCAATGGTAGCATAGATATTAGACGATAGATGGAGATTTTATTTTCAAAAGGCTATTCGTACCTGCAAAGAATGTTGGGGAGAGTAGTGTCTGACCTCCTCTCACTTCATGAGTGGGGAGAGGGGGAATCAAGGCAAATAAACAGGTTGATTCCTTTGAGACAGAGGTGAGACATGTCTCTACCCTCCAACACTTTTACCAATTCTGCCACTACCTTTCCCTCACACGGCACTATTTTTCTGCTGGGTCTGATCATTTATTACAGTGGTCACACGGGACTCACAGTCAATATTCACAATTATGGGAATTATTAAGGAACCAATAGATTGCAATTCAGTATCAGAAACAACTTAGAACACAGTTCTTTGGTCATGACAGCTTCTTTTTAGCAGTGCCCATAGGCACATCTCTCCCTGGTCCTCATTCTTTTGGCGTGTGTTCCTTTGGTCTCTGTCCTGCTTAAGCAATTGTTACAAAGGTCTTTCACTCTGCCAATAAGTACTCAGAGGCACTGCACTCTGCCAGTAAGCCTCAGCCCAAAGATACTTAGTACTAGGGTACACAGTTCCCAAGGCATGCCACTTCCCCATCGAGCCCTAAGATGCTCAGCTTCCTCAATCTCTGGGCCTAGACGGCCACTAAGCTACTTCCTGCTAGTCTCCTCCAGGTCTCCTGGTTCTGTTGTTACCACTCTCTTCCACTGCTTTTCCCTGTGTCTGGCCATCTCAACAAGATGTTAAAGCTTTCTCTCTTTCTCACTCTCTTTCTGTCATTAAGTTCTGCACACATGGACCCCATTCCTGACTCTTGTTTATTGATGGTCGTGAGATTCTCACTTTCTGCCTCTGTGATGATTCCTTTGAAGCCTAGCAGAATGGCAAAACCGATCAATCCCTATATTAGGATTCCAAATACGTTATTCACGTAGCCTCACCCCACAAGCAAGTTTTGTGTCATTTTTTTAAGCCTTTACTTTTTAAAAATCATTGAGGGCTCTTACAGCTCTTATCACAATCCATACATACATCCAGTGTGTCAAGCACATTTGTACATTTGTTGCAATGTACAAATCATCACTTTCAAAACATTTTCTTTCTACTTGAGCCCTTGGTATCAGCCCATTTTCCCTTTTCCCCCATCCTCCCTACCTCCCTCATGTACCCTTGAGTATTTATAAATTATTATTTTTTTCATGTCTTACACTAACTGATGTCTCCCTTCACCCACTTTTTGTTGCTCATCCCCCTGGGAGGGAGTTATATGTTGATCATTGTGATTGGTTTCCCCTCCCTCTACCCATCTTCCCACTACCCTCCTGGAATCGCTACCTATATTATTGGTCTTGAGGGCTTTATCTGTCTTGGATTCCCTGTGTTTCCAGCTCATATCTGAACCAGTGTACATGCTCTGGTCTAGCCGGATTTGGAAGGTAGAACTGGGGATCATGATAGTCAGAGGAAGGAAGCATTAAAGAACTAGAGGAAAGTTGCATGTGTTGCATGAAGCAGGGAACCAATAGAGAGGTCTGAGGGGCTGGCCCCAATCTCAACTATGTGGACAGCCCCCACCCCACAGAAGAATTCATTTCAGAGGACTGCACTGAAGCTACAGCTCAGGGAGAAGGACATGTCTGATCAGAGGACACCAGAGCCAATGAAGGGGGAGGAAAAAGAAAGTGGAGTGCATCCTGGCCTACCAAGCCCTGAGGATCATATTCCTGCTCAGAGCAACCAATGAACAGAGAGGACCACAGGGCCAGGCCCACTACAAGACACAACGTCCCTCACTGACCCATAGCGCTAAGGGAGACAACACTGGAGACATTGTGTGGGAATTGTGCCCTATCTGACGCCACCACACTGAGGCAAAACTCTAAGGACGTGCAACAGAACAGCAAGGGGAGCAGAGCAACGAAGTCCCTAGGGAACACCAAAAAGAGACTTTGGGGCCAGGGCGAGGTGCCCCATCAGACTCAACCAGAAAACACTCCTTAATGTCAACAAACAGACCTAGAACTATTTACAGGCTTTTCTTTTTCTTTGTCCTCGTTTTTTTGTTGTTATTTTGTTTTCTTTTGTTGCTTTATTTTGCTGTCTTGTTTTTTGTGCATATTATTATCTCTGCAGGTTTATCTAGTTAAGATAGGTGGTTAAACAATCTTGGAGAAGAAAACAATGGGACATGGTTCTAGGGGGACATCGGAGAGGTGGAAGCACGCGGGATGGGGGTGGGGGTGGCGGGGAGTGGGTGTTGATAAGCCCAGGGAATAAGGAACAACAAGTTATCTAAAATCAATGGCAAAGAGGGTGTAAGAGGCCTAGTAGGGCTTGATCAAGGGCAATGTAACCCAAAGGAATTACTGAAACCCAAATGAAGGCT